>NC_056732.1:1856910110-1857210110 GCF_019279795.1 Protopterus annectens
TCCTAATTTTGTTATGTTCAAAGGAAAAAAAAATCCTAAAAAATTTCTCCCTAATTATATAATTACGAAGGAAAAAAAAAAATCTAAAAAATCTCCCTAATGTATTTGTTTTAAAAGGAGGAAATGCTAATAAATCCTACATAAATATGCTACCTATATGTGTATGTTGTATGAATTACAGAAGGAGGAAATACTAATAAATCCTACATAAATATACTACCTATATATGTATCCTGTATGAACTACAAAAGGAGAAAGTACTAATAAATCCCACATAAATATACTACCTATATGTGTATCCGATATGAATTACAGAGGGAGGAAATGCTAATAAACGCTACATAAATATGCTACCTATATGTGTATCCCATAGGAATTACAGAAGGAGGGAATACTAATAAATGCTACATAAATATAGTACCTATATGTGTATCCTGTATGAACTACAGAAGGAGGAAATACTAATAAATGCTACATAAATATACTACCTATATGTGTATCCTGTATGAACTACAGAAGGAGGAAATACTAATAAATCCCACATAAATATACTACCTATATGTGTATCCCATATGAATTACAGAAGGAGGAAATACTAATAAATCCTACATAAATATACTACCTATATGTGTATCCTGTATGAACTACAGAAGGAGGAAATATTAATAAATGCTACATAAATATGCTACCTATATGTGTATCCCGTATGAATTATAGAAGGAGGAAATACTAATAAATCCTCCATAAATCTACTACCTGTATGAGTATCCGATATGAATTACAGAGGAAGGACACACTAACAAATCCTATATAAATATGCTACCCATATGTGTATACCTTATGAATTACCGAAGGAGGAAATACTAATAAATCCTACATAAATATGGTACCTATATGTGTATCCGATATGAATTACAGAGGGAAGAAATGCTAATAAATCCTACATAAATATGCTACCTATATGTGTATGTTGTATGAATTACAGAAGGAGGACATACTAATAAATCTTACATAAATATGCTACCTATATGTGTATCCCATATGAATTACAGAAGCAGGGAATACTAATAAATCCTTCATAAATATACTACCTATATGTTTATCCTGTATGAATTACAGAAGGAGGAAATAATAATAAATCCTACGTAAATATGCTACCTATATGTGTATCCCATATGAATTTCAGAAGGAGGAAATAATAATAAATCCTACATAAATATTTTACCTGTATGTGTATCCCATATGAATTTCAGAAGGAGGAAATACTAATATAGCCTACATAAAAATGCTACCTATATGTGTCCTGTATGAATTACAGAGGGAGGAAATGCTAATAAATCCTACATATATATGCTACCTATATTTGTATCTTGTATGAATTACCGAAGGAGGAAATACTAATAAATCCTACATATATATGCTCTTTGTGTGTGTATCCTGTATCAATTATAGAAGGAAGAAATACTAACAAATCCTACATAAATATATTACCCATATGTGTATCCTGTATTAATTACAGAAGGAGGAAATACTAATAAGTCCTACATAAGGAGGAAATACTAAATCCTAAAATTTGCTATGTATATCCCATAAGAATTTCAGAAGGATGAAATACTAATAAATCCTGAAGCATATAAATATAATACCTACAAATACTCATAAATAAATCATAAATTTGATACCTACCCATATGTGTACCCTGTATGAATTACAGAAGGAGGAAATACTAATAAATCCTACATAAATATACTACCTATATGTGTATCCCATATGAATTACAGAAGGAGGAAATACTAATAAATCCTACATAAATATACTACCTATATGTGTATCCTGTATGAACTACAGAAGGAGGAAATACTAATAAATCCTACATAAATATACTACCTATATGTGTATCCCATATGAATTACAGAAGGAGGAAATACTAATAAATCCTACATAAATATGCTACCTATATGTGTATCCCATATGAATTACAGAAGTAGGAAATACTAATAAATCCTACATAAATATACTACCTATATGTGTATCCTGTATGAATTACAGAAGGAGGAAATACTAATAAATCCTACATAAATATACTACATATATGTGTATCCCATATGAATTACAGAAGGAGGAAATACTAATAAATCCTACATAAATATACTACCTATATGTGTATCCTGTATGAATTACAGAAGGAGGAAATACTAATAAATCCTACATAAATATACTACCTATATGTGTATCCTGTATGAACTACAGAAGGAGGAAATACTAATAAATCCCACATAAATATACTATCTATATGTGTATCCCATATGAATTACAGAAGGAGGAAATACTAATAAATCCTACATAAATATACTACCTATATGTGTATCCTGTATGAACTACAGAAGGAGGAAATACTAATAAATCCTACATAAATATACTACCTATATGTGTATCCGATATGAATTACAGAGGGAGGAAATGCTAATAAATCCTACATAAATATGCTACCTATATGTGTATGTTGTATGAATTACAGAAGGAGGAAATACTAATAAATCCTACATAAATATACTACCTATATGTGTATCCTGTATGAATTACAGAATTAGGAAATACTAATAAATCCTACATAAATATGCTACCTATATGTGTATTCTGTATGAATTACAGAAGGAGGAAATACTAATAAATCCTACATAAATATAATACCTATATGTGTATCCTGTATGAATTACAGAAGGAAGGAATTCTAATAAATCCTACATAAATATGCTACCTATATGTGTATGTTGTATGAATTACAGAAGGAGGACATACTAATAAATCCTACATAAATATGCTACCTATATGTGTATCCCATATGAATTACAGAAGGAGGAAATACTAATAAATCCTACATAAATATACTACCTATATGTGTATCCTGTATGAATTACAGAAGGAGGAAATACTAATAAATCCTATATAAATATGCTACCTATATGTGTATCTCATATGAATTACAAAAGGAGGAAGTGCTAATAAATCCTACATACCTATATGTGCATCCTGTATCAATTACAGAAGGAGGAAATTCTGAGCATGTTGCAGGTGCTGAGAAGAGCATCTTTGCTTGGATGGACATCAAACTCTGAAACAATACTAATTTCTTGAAGTCTAATTGTACCCTGACTTAGGAATGGGGTGCATAGATGCCATGGTATTTGAATCCCAACCACTTGGAGAGATTAAACAGTGTCTATGGAGGTGTGCTTGTGTGGGGGATGGGGGGGATAGAACTGAAATAGTACAAAAAAGGAAAAGGAAGTTAGTTTGAAATGAATTCACTTTCAGCTCTTGGCACTTACATGCAAATAGTGCACCTTGTTACTTACTGAATTCTGCCAACACAAAACTGATGTGCACTACTGTTTATGTCATGTAGAAAGATGAGAGTAAAAATATAAGTTGTGTGCATTTGTCTCATGATAACAAAGTGCCAAATCCAACACAGGCCGTATACTAAGCTGATAATATAACGAGTGTAAAATACTTTATTAGTGACAGAAATCTTTCCATATCGTTAGGCCCTGATCCTAGCAATGTCAGTGTGATGGAAGAAATCATGCTTTGATATTAATATGCAATAAACCTAAATGTCGCCAATAGAAAATACACTAGTAACTGATAAGAGAGTAAAAGAGCAGGGAAAATCATTCCATATGCAAAAAAAAAAATCAAGAATTACAGAAATTCCAGATACTAATTTAAGACCCCTAACAAAAAATAAATTAAAAAAAAACATATTTAGACATTTTAGATGACATATGTCTTTTTTGGACTAGTACAGACAACAAATTTTTAGAACTTCTTGAATACATCTCTAAAACTACTGATTTTTTACAATTTACATATCAAGTCAATAACATTGAGTTGAATTATTTAGATATTAACATACAAAGGGCTGGCAATGGTTTTAAATCTAGAATACATATGAAACAGATGTTTTCCAGTTCTTATCTGCATTACACCAGTGCCCACCACCCTTATCAGAAAAGAGGGGTAATAAAAGGTCATTTGGTATGGGCCAGTAGAATGATTTTGGATGACCAAGATTTTCAGAGAGAATGTGAATTTGTCATGGAAATGTTCAAGGCTAGAGGGTGTCCGTGTAATTTACTGACTGATGTGTTGACTGAAGTTACTGAGGCCAGAGATTGTAGATTTGCTCCTATTATGAGATGAAATTACCCTTCCCTGGACAAGACTATTTTTAACAAGAACACTGAGAGGAATGGGAGTACATATCACTCTGCCTTAGTTATTACATACGATGGTGAAAGTAACTTGCTGAAGAGAGTAATTGACAACGAGTGGAACAGGTTTGCTAGGTTATCACATTTAAATTTTATATTTGATAAACCACTCAAATGTGTATATAAAAGAAGGCAAAACACCAAAAACATTTAGAAGGACTGAAATGTGGGAAAAAAATATATTACAACAAAAGGGTTTGCAAATTGTAACACTATAGGTGTGATATACATTCCCTTGTGTGGTGCATGTGATTCCTTCCATGTGGGCAAGACAGAAAGAAAGTTTAAAAGAATGTACGAACATGGATATGATATAAGAAAGAAAAATGACAATAACGCCCTGTATAAATACTCCCAATTATGTGAAAATGCTGAGTATCAATTTTTTGTAATAGAAGTAGTGCCTATAGATCCCAGGGGTGGTCCCTGGGAGACTTGGCTTGAGTGAAGGGAGCTATACTGGCAACTAATCCTGGATGCTAGTAATTACCCAGGGATAAACGACATGGTATCTTTAAAAACAAAAAAAGTCCAACAACTATAGCAAGGGAACAGAGGCTCCAAGTGGAAAGAACAGGAAACAGGAACACACCAAATCCACTGGATACACCACACAGAGAAATCCACAATTGTAGAAAGCTTCTTTAATAAAAAACTGGAAACGCAGCCAAGACAAAGGCGCTTCGCATAGTAACACTATGCTTCTTCAGGTGTAATAAAACATAAAATTAAGCAGCCATTTATACAGAAATTTTGGCCAAAACTTGCTAATCAGAACACTGATTGAATAATTGTAGCATTCATGCTGAGCTAATTTAAAGAGATATCATTGGCAAATTCAAAAATAATAGACAAAGACAAAAAAGAAATAAGAAGACATATGAACACATAAATAAAAACAATTAGCATAGAATGCGCCAAAGCGCCTTAAAACAATTCTGCTATCACAATGAAAAACAACAAATTCAGGCGCAAAGCTAACAGTGCACGCCTGCTAAAAGATCAAAGTTGCTTATAAAACAAAGCAACAAGTGTCCTTGATCAAGTACAAAACATGGGCAAAAAACCACAAATAGATCGATAAAATACATTCTTAAAATAAAATGTATAATGACTCTAAAAATAGAGTCGCTAAACAGAGCTCATCATGAGCCCCTTACCATGAAGCTAATAACCAAAACTAATGCATCAAAAACACCAGATAAGCATATAGTTGTATCTGTGAAAGCAGGTAAAGTTGTCAAACACTGCCTAGCAAAAGTACCCTTGCAAAGCATATTATCAAAAAAACGGCAACGTAATATCATTGTTTGGTACTGCAAGACATGCCGATTAATATAAACACAACTTAATATCGCCATCTCTACGATGAGACATCCAAAAAACAGCTGGGGCAAGAAATCCTGTACTTACAAGGCAATGTTGGCTTTCATAAAAAATAAAAAATAAATAATAAAACCCACCGGTGGCAACAACGATAAAAATAAAAATAAAACCGCTGTGGTATCCTGTGTGCACGAAGAAAACTATGTGACGACAGGCAAAACATTGAGAACTGGTCAGACAGTGAAAAGCATCCTATTGCCAACTACAACTGTCAGACTGAACGAAGAGGGACTCACCTTCAACATAACCGTCTAACCAGCGGCAATGCCTAAACCCAAAGGTTCTAGCAACAGAGTCCAAATGATGATATTTATTAGATCAACTACTGGATGCTAATACAAGTGTATATACATATATAATAAGACATCAGAGGATCTGGCGAAGAGCAAAACACCATATAACACTATAAAAGTTGTGCTCATAAAAGGTGGCATGAAGTGCCCAAATAGAATAGTAACACCCAAGGGGGATCTGTCCATAACATATGGGTATAGCAACAAGAATATGATATAAATAATCACAATAGTACAAATCTGACATAATGAAATAGGGCTAACTAGGAAAGGTTCAATAATTACACAGAAGATATGTTCATAAATATATAATGAAGATATATCTGAGGTGTAAACCCAACTGCAAGTTAACTGCACACATGATGTTATACAATATTTCGAATGCCAAAAAACTTATATGAGCCAAGCAGCAGTGTGTAATAAACATAAGCTGCAAGGTAAGAAATCGGGGATGTTATTGAACAATATGTATGACTTAATAGTGCACACAGCTGATTGATGAACAAATGCAGTGTAGTGTGACACCCTAAGCTGACCTAAAACCACTATTACATGAAATATAATTATAAATAAAATTAGAATAATATGAACAGTTGTAAGAATTCAAACCATTGTTCACTCATGCCTCATGGGGGCCTTAACAGCTTGTGCATCATGCATAACCAACAAATAAGTATAGAAATATAAACAGACCTAGAACACAGTGTATAAAAAAAGTGTATAATGCATACAGCCTTACCAGGAAAAGGTAAACCTATGGGGAAGCATTGAAACATCTCGGAGAATATAAGTGCAGAATCAAACCGCACTGAATAGTATATCAGACAACATGAACAATGAACTTGTATCTTTACTTCCTCTTGTTGAGAACTGGTTTAACTGAGACATACTGGTTAATGCCTGGATGTAAATGTGCTTTGAGAGTAAAAATCCACTTAAGTTCCCTGAGGGCCAACTGGTTCATATTGTCTCCTTCTCTATAATTGATAGCCATCAATTCCAGAACCATAAACTTAAATCTGTGTGTACTAAATTCCAAAACATGTTTGGCCAAAGCACTACTATCATTACCTTTCTTGATATCATAATAATGATTGTACACCCTATCACGAAGTCTTCTCTTCGTAAGGCCTACATAAAAAGCCTGGCATGAGTCGCATATGGCCAAATAAATTAAGTTGGTACTATTGCAATCACTGTAAAACCTGGGTGTAAACAAAAAAGAACCATCTGGATGGGTGAAACTAAAAGCATCTGATATATGTTGGCACATATGGCAGTGGCCACAGGGGTAAGTCCCTGTACGACCATTGTGAGAGTAAACTGTCAGACGACGCCTCTCTATACACAGGGTTTGTTTCAACAGTATTAAAGCTTAGATCTGCCAAATTGTAAACAGTTTTATTTGATGTACTTATGGTCCTTAGATGTTGAATAACTTAATTTTTAACAGTTAGAATTTTACAGTTTATATGTTATGCAGCCTATTTTAATATGAAATGTGATTTAAATATCATTTATGGTTTCTGTACTAGATGGTGCCATTTCATTTGGTTTATTTATTCTTATTTATACTTTTACAACACCTTTTATCAACTTTAACATTAAGATATTTTATTATGTGGAATACATTTAATGCATTTATTATTGTTGGCATAAATTATTTCGACACCAATATTTATAATTATAACAGTATATGACTGCACTTGTTTTTCAGTCATTTGTTAATTTAATTGCATTTAATTAAACTGTATTTGCCATAATATTGATACGTGTGCTAGCCTGAACTGCATTTGAATTGTATTTACTGCTGTTTTAGCTGCTCTTCTGTAAAAATAAATAAATAAATAAATAATTCCTAGCTTGTTTTCTGCCTTTCCTGTAACGTATCTAGTCCAGATGCAGACTTGCTGTATCGAGGACTGTTTGTAAGCCCCTGATCACCCCAAGCCTTTCTGTGTTGGATGGAAGCGTTCTAGCTTATCAGTGGGAGTGGTAAGCACTAGGTAGCCTATCTACCACAGGAGGAGAGGTTTCTGGCCCAGAAATTATAGTTTATTGGCCGTTTGGGAAGCTCGTCCATCTCTTTCAACCTTCTGATTCAAAAGCCTGTGTTTGTGCTTGTTTCCTGCCTTTCCTGTTACTAGTCTAGTCCAGGTACAGATTTGCTGTATCCAGGACTCTTTGTAAGCTTCTGAGCACCCCCAAGCCTTTCTGTGTTGGAGGAAGCCTTCTAGCTTATCAGTGGGAGTGGTAAGCATCAGGTAGCCTATATATCATGGGAAGAGTGGGTTGTGGCCCATAAATTGTAGTTTATTGGCCGTTTAGGCAGTTTTCCATCACTTTCAACTTGCTGGCTTAAAAGCCTGCATTTGCACTTGTTCCCCACCTTTCCTGTTACTAGTTTAGTCCAGGTACAGATTTGCTGTATCCAGGACTCTTTGTAAGCTTCTGAGCACCCCCAAGCCTTTCTGTGTTGGAGGGAAGCCTTCTAGCTTATCAGTGGGAGTGGTAAGCATCAGGTAGCCTATATATCATGGGAAGAGTGGGTTGTGGCCCATAAATTGTAGTTTATTGGCCGATTAGGCAGTTTTCCATCACTTTCAACTTGCTGGCTTAAAAGCCTGCGTTTGTGCTTGTTCCCCGTCTTTCTTGTAACTAGTCTAGTCCAGGTACAGATTTGCTGTATCCAGGACTCTTTGTAAGCTTCTGAGCCCCCCGAGCATTTCTGTGTTGGAGGGAAGCCTTCTAGCTTATCAGTGGGAGTGGTAAGCATTAGGTAGCCTATCTACCACAAGAGGAGTGGTTCCTGGCCCAGAAATTGTAGCTACTGGCCATTTGGGCAGTTTTTTTCCCATCTCTTTCAACTTTCTAGTTTAAAAGCTGCACTTGCGCTGTTTCCCACCTTTCCTGTTACGAGCCTAGTCCAGATACAGAGTTACTGTATCCAGGACTGTTGGTAAGCTTCTGAGCCCAGAAAGCCTTTCTGTGTTGGAGGGAAGCCTTCTAGCTTATCAGTGAGAGTGGTAAGCACTAGGTAGCCTGTCTACCACAAGAGGAGTGGTTCTGGCCCAGAAATTGTAGTTTATTGGCTGTTTGGGCAGTTTTTTCCATCTCTCTCAACTTTCTGGTTTTAAAGCTCGTGTTTGTGCTTGATCCCCACCTTTCCCATAACTAGTCTAGTCCAGGTACAAATTTGTTGTATCCAGAACTGTTTGTAAACTTCTGAGCCCCCCAAGCCTTTGTGTTGGAGTGCAGCCTTCTAGCTTATCAGTGGGAATGGTAAGTACTAGGTAGCCTGTCTACCACAAGAGGAGTGGTTCTTGGCCCAGGAATTGTAGTTTATTGATCATTCGGGAAGTTGTCTATCTCTTTCAACTTTCTGGTTTAAAAGACCACATCTGCGCTTGTTTCCCAGCTTCTTATAACTAACCTACTGGAAAGCACTACAAAGCCTTAAACTGATACAAGCCGTCTAGCTTAAAAGAGAGACTTTGGAGTGATTATCAGTTTTCTGTATTTTCTTGCTGTACTTAACTGTTTTCCACCTAAACGCTGATTTTTCCATCACTTACTGTGATTTAAAGCTTGTTTTTTTCACATATTGTACTTATTTGACTGCCTGCACTTTTAAAAAGTTGTTTTTTGTTTAAATAAATTGTTTAACTGTTGTAGGCTACCAGGGCCAGTGCTAGCATTTTGGGGGCCCCCAGCAAGTTTCAAGTTGGGGGCTCTAGCCAGGAGAATATAAAAAGTGTGACCATATTGCCATCACGCCTCCTTCCGTATCAAGCTCATGCAGCACCATTTAGCAATCACTGTGTAGCTTTACTACATTCAGACTAATAAAAAGACTTGAAATGTCAAGGTACATGCTGGCTGGCATTTAGTACCAATGTTACATTATGACTAGCCCCTGTACCACAGCAAGGTAGCCACTCACAAAGGTATACACACACACTGACTAGGACTGTGCAGTAGTTAACATTGTCGCCCCGCAACAAGAGGTTCTCCATTTTGATTCTCAGCTGGGGTGCCTTCTGTGCAGAGTTTGCATGTCCTCCCTGTGTTCCTGTGGGTTTCCTCATGTGAGAATTAAACCCAGCACCTTTTGTTTGTAAGGTAAACACCTTAACCATTATGCCAACCTTCCACACCTATTTAGGGTTAACAAATAATACTAGCTAACAGACAGAATAAATACAGAAAATCTCCCAGATAGAAGTTCTTTTAACAACTCTTGCTACTTTGCCTCCTCCACTTTTTTAATATACTTTATTGAATAAAACTAGTTAAATGTTATCAGCTTTTTCTCTAAATTTTCTTACTCTACTTGCTTTATCTCACCTACCTAATCTTTCCACCTCTACAATTAGTCCTTCCTTACAGTTTCTGAGGGTATGTGACTTACAATTCTTCTCTAATATCATCTTATTCTGCTGCACTTTCTGTTTCCTAATTACTATTCAATGACATTCCAACAGTCTCCACAATAAATCAACACACATTTCAACAAAAGGCATCCAAAGTCTGAGAAAGACCTACAGTTCAATTAGAACACTCAACCACTAGCGTAAATGTTAGACAGGAGATTGGATGCCCGCATGCAGGCCTGCTGGTGGTTTCTGAAGCAGCTATCTGTGCACATCCAATTCAATTAGTAAACTCATATGTAGACGACAGAGAAAGACTTAAGCTCCCAGTAAAAGCCCACTGTCAAGACTGACGGGAGGGAAAAGGCCATCAAGCATGAGATATTGGATTAAATGTCACTATAAAAGCAACAGACTCACCTTGAATGTTTATGCAAAAGACATATTTGCAAAAAATAAAGGAAAACACCCTCTAGCCCTTATGATATGTAGCCAGATAGCCCAGGGCCACTTTTCAGAGCTGCTGACTTTTGCATGGCTGAAGAGATCTAGAGATAGCCGTCTCACACTGTGCATTGTGGGTAATGGGAATGGGCAAGTATGACTTGGGAAGGTTTTATGAGCTGAGCTGATTAAATAAATCGAACATTCAGTAGACCAGCCAGGAATCATGAAATATAATTTATTGGCAACCAATGAGTGCAGTGAAAATCAAACATTCTCGCATTAACATCACAATTCTTCATTTGTTAAACCTGAGGAAATGTGATGTTAATGTGAAAGTGCTCATTTTATAATACATAGCTTGCTCAATAAAGGATATTTTGTAATTTTTGGTTGGTCTACTGTGTAGTGTCTGACTTATTGAACCATAATTTATGTAGAATTATCAGTATTTGTTTATGGTTTCATACTAAATACAAATATTAATCCTACAGATGCGGGATAATAAAAGTATCAATGTCTGGTCCCTTGCTAAATGTTATAAGTACTCTGAGTTTGCAGGAATCTAGACAAGGATACCAAATAGTAGTGACAAAATGCAAGATGTGGTGATGAGGGCTTTCCACTCTGATGCTAACAAAAATATGCTTCACCCGTACAGTTGTATTTATATTTGGACTCTCAAGTTTCTCAGTTATGACCACTAAAGGCCAGAGTACATTTTTGAGTTTGTAGTGGGGCCAAATGCAAATGGCATCACAGCTACTGCTGCATCATTTCTTCTCCTGTCTTAAAATCCTCTGCCTAGACTAAATCCATTTTTCCAGAAGAGTACTGCACATTTTTTTCTGACTCTAAAATGAGGTAAATCACAATATGTGGAATATTCATATTAAAAGAGTTTTTGTTAAACTATCAGCCTATTCTGTCCAGATAGTGCTGATTTTAATCAGGAGTTGGATGTGGCTTATCTAGGATCTAATGCAAGTATTTTTTTGTTGGAAGTCATTTATTGCTGCATCCCCAAAAGGAGACACAAATAGAAATTATGATTGCAATAAGTGATTCAGTTATTTTTTTTTTTTATATTTTGAAAGACACTGTGTCTGAATTTTCTGAAATTCAGTTATGCTGTCGTGTGATATAGTTTAACTAAAATGATTAAAGCATAACACTTACATTAACTGGAACCTTATTTTTTACTCACAACACAAGAGCAATCGTTTAAATGCCACTGTGCTATCCTGAATTTTAGTACTTAAAATCGTTGCCCTGCTGCCTTTGTTTCTTGATTGTTTCGAACTTCAGCCAGTCAGTTCTAGACTGGATAATTTCCAGGATGTTTGTAATGTGCAAATGGAATAAAGGGCATTTGAAAAATAAGGCATAATTTTGAAAGTCATTTAATGAAAATGAGCAGACAAGGAACTTTTTTAACACCATTATGGTATTGCTAATAGTTTTTGGTAAGGAATGTGGGGGGGGGGGTTCAAAATAAACTGGAAATATCAGAAACTTCAATTAGATGAGAATTCTATGAGTGATTTTTTTTTATTTATTTTTGAGACATGACTTTTGTTTTGTTTTACTATTGCCAACTGCATTATCTTTATGTTGGATACACGTATAGTACTTAATGACATCTGTCTGGGATCTACAGCTGCATATTGAATTCTAGAGTCAAAAGCATCTTTCTTAAGTGTAAAACTTTTAGGTTAAGCTGCCAGTCACTAGCATAAAAGAGTGGGATTCATAAAGTAAATGGGCTTCTAGAATTGACTTTCACCCTTGTTCCAAAAAGGAAGTGCTTTTTCTGGATCTAGACAACTCATAAGGATCTGCCATGAAGGTTTCTTATTTGAACTACGAGGATTCTGTATTACAAAACTCTATGTCCTCAGTACTGTTGAAGCAAAGCATAACTCAGAACATTCAACACAGAGATGTAGATGCATTAAATGTAAACTTGGAAATCCTAGATGCATTGCATTTGGACAATTGTTTGCAGAATTCTGGAGCATCTTATCTGGTTTCCTTGCGTATCGTTGTAGGACCTTCAGACCTTGTTTGGTCGTGATAAGCCTCACAAGTACTGGAACTCATATTATGCACAATATATAATTGTAACACTAGGAAAATGGTACTAACAGCTTAAGCAGTTTCATTTCGTAATGGGTGGGTATTTTTAATTTACAGAAGCTTAATTGTGGAAAAGGTTTGCTTCCTTGACTGCTGCAGCCAATCAGGTCCCTTGCTTCACTGAGCGGACCTGATTGAGTGCAGCTTACAGTCAAGGAAGCAAGTTCTTTCCAAAAAAAAAAAAAAAAAAAAAAACAGAATCGTGTGACGACACTGTACAGCCAAATGAGGCACCGAGCAAGGAGTGGAAGAAACCCACGGCTGCTACGTGGGGAGATAATCGCGGGCTCCCCGCAGCCGCGGGTGCCTAATGCCGGCTATGAGGCTACACACTAAAGTGCGATAGCCTTTTCTGATCGCTTGTAGTCATTTAAAGCTGTTTTAAGTGTACTTTTTACTGTTTTTGACTTATCTTTTCAAAAAAAAAAAAGTTCTTATTTTCCGCCTTTCTAAGCTAGTATAGTCCAGTTTTCAGGCTAGTGCTGAATCCAGGGCTGTGTTACAAGTTTCTGAGTTACCCATACCTTACTTGGATAGAGGGAAGTTTCTCTGTTCACCTGTGAGAGAGGGAAACTTTGAGTAGCCATCTGTCCCTGGAGGAGTGGTTCCAGCCCAGATGTTAGTAGTTTAAAAACCACGTTTGCATGGTTTTGTGCTCCGAGCAGCACCGGTTAGCTAGGGTTAAATTATTCCCGGCTCCACTAAATCTCCTCTTCAGTTTTTCACTTGAAACTAGTCTAACTCTCAACCTAAGCACTCAAAAAGTATTCTACAGTCCAGCACTTGCTCAAGACCTAATAGCAAGCACTAATTTATTTTATTTATTTATTTTACATTTGTTAACCGGGGGTGTCTGACTGAGCCGAAAAGGCCCTTTTTCAGCAGAGGCCTGGGGAGAAAAGCTCCACAAAGAAAAATTACAGACACATTTAGTTATTTAGACATAATCAGTATACACACAAATTACAAGAGACATGTTTTTACAGTGGTATGCGGCACAAACAAACAGTTACAGTGGAGAGAACAATCAAAAAAGATATTAATTTTAAAAATAAAGGTAAGTAATAGATTTGTGGTGTACAGCTGAACTTTGGAATGTAGGTAGAATACATACATAGTACACAGGTACAGTACATACATTGTAGATTAGCCAGTGTTTGTGAGTAAGATTGAAAAATTTTATAAATTGCTCTAGATTTAGTATGCATATGTTATCCGCTTTCACTAGCCTGGGGAGCAATCATGGCACTGCCAACTTTGCTTGAGATGTTGCCTGATGAGGTCTTTAAAGGAGGCTTTGGATGATGTGCTTTGAATGCTAGTAGGGACAGAGTTCCATTTTTTAGCCACCAAACTACTATATAGTGCACCTCCAAAGCTATTGTAGCTGTTGGTGACTTCTAGTAGTAGTTTGCTTGATGATCTAAGAGGCCTTTTGGCTGAGTGATGTTGTACTAGGTTTTTAGGGCAGGACACTTATTGGGGAGGTAATGGATAGAATGACAGAGGCAGAGCTGATTGTAGGTTAGGAGGTTGGGCAGTTCAAGCCAGTGGAGCTGTCTCAAAGCAGTGCAGTGATGAGTTCTATATGAGCAATTTGCTGCAAAGCGGGCAATTCTGTTATAGCAGGCTTCCATTTTGCTTAGTTCAGTTTTGTTCAGATTAGTCAGAATGGGAGATGCATAGAGTAGGGTGGATAGAAGTTGGGAGCGAGTAATGGCTGATCTTGTGTTGTTGGTAAGAAATGGTTTGATACGGTAGAGTGACCCCAGTTTGGCATGTACTTTTTTAATAGTTAAGTTCAGATGACTATCAAATTTTAGGTGGGAGTCTATGGTTATTCCCAATAGCTTAGACTGTGCCACTGGAGCAATTGGAGTAGCATTTGTGGAGTAGATAGTGAATTGACTGTTAGTGTTTTTGTTAGAACTGGTTATAATCATAAGCTGAGTTTTCTTTGGATTGAGGATAAATTGGGCTTTGGTAAGGTAGTTTTCAACATCAGAGAATGCTAGTTGAGTTGTTTGCAGGAGGGTGGGAATGTTTTGTGCAGCACAGATTAAGGTAGTGTCATCTGCATACTGAATTATAGATGCATGCTGTGTGGAGGTGTGGAGGTCATTTGTGAAGACTGTGAATAGTAGTGGTCCTAAGATAGAACCCTGTGGGACTCCTATAGTTATGGGCAGCTGAGGAGAGAGAGAATTTTCCCATTTCACAGCTTGGTACCTGTCAGTTAAGTAGCTTTGGAACCAGGTAAGAGTGGAATTAGATAGATGATATTGGTTTAGTTTGTTTAGCAGGATTTGGTGTGAGACTGTGTCAAATGCTTTGGACATATCCAAAAAAAGAGTTGACACTTGCAGGCCTTCATTTTTGAGACGGTTTACTGTGTCTGTGAAGCAGAGGAGAGCTGTAGAAGTACTATGGGCAGGTCTGAAACCATGCTGAGTAGGTGACAGGATGTTGCAGTCTAGGAGATAGTTTAGCATCTGGGTATGGATGCATTTTTCTAGGATTTTGGCCAGGGGGGAGAGTAAAGCAATGGGTCTGTAGTTATTAAGTTCAGTGGAGGTCCCGCCTTTATGTATGGGTGTAACATAGGATATTTTCCAGAGTTTGGGCACATAGTTTTCAACAATTGATCTGTTTATGAGAGTGGAGACTGGGATAGCAATAGCATCTGCTGTAAGTTTCAAGAAATACCTGGGGAGTAGGTCGGCTGCTGTTGATGAGGTTTTTAGTTTGGAGAGCATGCTTTTGATTGAAGTGGTGGAAACTGTTTGAGGGTAAAGCTTGTATTAGAGTTATTTGTGTTGGGGGATAGTGAGGAAGGAACTGTTCTGTGATACTAAGGATAGAATTGAGTTCACAAGGTGGGAGCTGAATTGTGTTTCGATGGGAACTTTTGTGTCAGGGGTGGTTGGTTTGGGGGTAGCCTTTTGGGTGGATTTTAGTAGCTGGTTTACATTTTGCCAAAATTTTTGCGGGTTGTGTTGGTATTTAGTTTGTAATGTTGTGTAGTAGGATTTTTGTCCAGCCTAATGCATTTTTTTGCACGGTTGCAGTTCTTGGTACTTAGTTAGGCTTTGTGTTTCTTTGTTTTTGATAGTAACACCAGGCAGTGTCTCTGGACTTGAGGATTTGTTTGGTTTCTTTACTGAGCCAGGGGTTTGTAGAGGTTCTAACCTTGATTTTGCGCAATGGAGCGACAGTGTCTAGGTGTTGTAGAAATGTTTTGTTGAAATATGCTACAGCCTGGTCAAGTGGGAGGGTTTTTAGGGGGTCCAGTCACAGTTACACAGTAAAGTGTTGAGGACCTCAGCAGAGAATTTTTGTGTTTCTAGTGGATATATAGTTAGTGGTTTTGCATATGCTTGTTCTACTACGTATAAAGTATATTATGTTGTGGTCACTTAAGGTGTCTGGGAGACTGCCTGTGTGAGGGTACAATGTGGGGTTGCTAGTTAGGACCCAGTCAAGGATGGATTCCCTTTTAGATTTTTATCACACCTAGTTGGAATTTGGACTAGCTGCTGGTAGCCATGGAGATTTATTAGATTACTTGGTGGTTCTGATATACAGGTGAACCAATCTAGGTTGAAGTCCCCCAGAATAAGGGTTTCTTGTGAGTATGTGGAAGAACACCAGGATAAGAAGTCTTCAAGGCTAGCAGGTGTATTACCAGGTGGAATATAGATCACAATTGTGGTGATGACCTTTTTAGGGTGAAGTTGAAGTTGTGAGATAAGTATGTCCCAATTATTGGGGGAGGGGTAGGAGTTTGGTATTTGACGGACAGTTAAGTTGGACTTGTAGAGTAAGGCAGTTCCACCCCCTTAATATACCCCGACACTTGACTGCCCAGCAGTGCAAGGCTCTTTATCCACCCCTCACCAACCAAGCGACTAAGCAGCTCACCCTACTATTCAGGCATGACCAAAGGGCACCTTCAGGTGTACTCTTCAGTCCAGCTGGTGAATCTGGGTATCCTGAGGCAATGTTACAACTGCCTCATGTACACAGACAGCCCTCTCCTCCTACCACAAAACACTAACGTATGCGAGAGATGCAATTATACAGCCAAACTGAAGGCTAAGGTCTCTCCACCCAAGACTGGAACAGACAGTCATGAGAAGGTTAACACTTGCACCACACCTCCAGCCTCACATAGACCTACTAAACCAGCACTGGCAAAAAATACACATAAATACACAAAATCATACTTGGAGGCTCTAAATAAAAACCTGAAAAAGCATCAGAGAGCTCCAAAGCAGACACCCACAAAACCTGCACCTCCCGTCACAAACCAGAAAACACATAAAACATAAAATTAATGTGCCGCACAATCACAGCCCTTAAGGCGAAATAACATACCTAACACACTAGTAATAGGTGACTCAATAGTCAGGCACACTGATGCCCCACTCACTAGGCTGGACAAGGAGAAGGTTACTGTTAGCTGCCTGTCGGGAGACAGAATCCGCCACATAACACAAGCATTCAGGTCACTCCAGAACAAGTACAAATATGACTCTGTCATTGTTCATGTTGGTGTGAATGACCTGAGACGTACCTCCCTGGACTACATGAAAACAGACATGGAAGAGCTCTCTGATCATGTAGCCCAGGCGGGTGTGACCCTGACCCTGAGTAGCATCCTGCCCTCACCAAGAATGATACTTCAGTATAAAGAAAAAATTATCAATTTCAACAATTGGCTAAGCTTCTGGTGCCATTCAAAGGGAATCCAGTGTCTGTCAGCCTGGGATGATATGATTGACAAGCCACATTGCTTCACAAGAGACGGCTTGCACCTGTCACCTTTGAGCTTTCGAATACTGGCCAAGACTCTTGCTGCCCCCATAGTGCCTTTTTTAGGCAAGGCTCAAAATTCAAACCCACCACCGTAAACAGCACAAGTAAAAAAATGAGGGTTATGCTACTCAATGCCAGGAGTTTAAATCTGAAAATGCATGCGCTTGAAGCACTCCTAAGTATGGAGAACATCGACATCTGTGCAGTAACTGAAACCTGGTTCAAGGCTCCAGAGAGCACTCCAGCACTACTGGGCTACAACTCATACCACACATTTCGACCACAGAACATGGACCGAAACACAAAAGGAGGGGGTGTGTCCATATTCATCAAGGATACTCACACCTCCAGGTTAGTGGTGCAGCATGATACCTCTGAGATCATCCATGTGCAACTAACATCGGGCAAATCTGCAATGCAAATTGTGGCCTGCTACAGATCACCCTTCATGACCCAGGACCACCACTCCGCCTTTCTGGAGACAATGGAAAACATGAAGGTCCTATCGAACACCCTGATATTGGGCGATTTCAATTACCCTAACATTAACTATGAAAACTACTTGATTAAAAACTTCCAGGCTCAGTGCTTCCTGGAATTTATCAACTCAAATGCCCTGGATCAGCTGGTAAACTCCCCTACCAGAGGCCACAACATATTGGACCTGGTCATCACCAACATGGGCGACAGGTGTTCTGTACTGCAGGTCAACCCGTCACTGGTTAGATCAGACCATAAACTAATCACACTGGATATCCACACCCCACCACCACCCCCAACCATTGAAACCACAGTGAAAAACTTTTCTAAAGCAAACTTCACCTTACTTAAGGCAGAGGTGGTAAGTTTCACAGCCTCCACACTAATGGATAACACTGCCCAAGATGCAGAATCCTTTACAGTTGCACTCTATGAGCACCTACAAGGATGCATGGATCGTACCATCCCTAGCAAAACCAAGACTCACTCCCCTAAGAGAAGGAAACTAGTCTGGTGGACCCCATGCCATAAACAGATTATACAACAGAAGGAGGAAACTAGTTCAGAAAAAAAGCAAATCCCAAGAAGGAAAGACATCCCTGATCAGTATCAGTAAGAAACTAAGGTCCCTCTTAAATCATCCAAGGCTAACTTCGAAAGAAAAATAGCCAAGGATTCGAAAGATAACCACAAAGCTTTCTTTAGCTATGTCAAGAATCTAAGTGGCAACTCGTAGATATGCTCTGAGCTAGTGCAAAATAGCACAAAATATACTGAACCTACTGATATTGCCAACATCCTGGCGGATAGATTCACTGCACACTTCACCTCCCTCTCACCTTCAAAAGGGCCCGCAACAATACCGGAAAAGTGTAGTGTCCCAGAAATCATAGAAGCACAGGTGAAAATAGCCCTTTCAAAAGCCAAAAACACAGCATCAATGGGGCCAGATGGTGTCCCAGGCTGTGTCTTGTACGAAGTACAGAATGAACTAACCCCCCCCCCCACCTAAACACGCTGTTCAACCTCAGCCTCTCCACAGGCTACGTGCCCATAGAATGGCACACAGCAATGGTTATTCTGCTCCACAAAGGAGGGGCCACAACTGACCCTGGTAACTATCGCCCCATAAGCCTGAATAGCCTGGTCTGCAAAGGTATGGAGTGCATCATCATAGAACTCATTAACAAAGACATTGGAAACCTCCAAACACTTGACCCGACCCAGTTAGGCTTTGTTAAGGGCAGATCATGCCTACTAAACCTGGTTGACTTTTTCGAGACAGTCACCAAGGCCATAGACAAGGGAAAGGTGGTTCACACAGCCTACCTTGATCTCGCCAAAGCATTCGACACCATTCCTCACTCGGGTATTATAGAAAAACTCACCAGCCTGAACATAAACCCCTACATCACAAGATGGGTTGCCAACTGGCTTACAGACAGAACTCACATGGTAAGAATAGCAGGCTCCAGGTCCGACTCTAAACCAGTCACAAGTGGTGTCCTGCAAGGCTCAGTTCTGGGACCCCTACTGTTCGGTATATATTTCTCAGAATTACAGGCAAACACAGGAGGACTATGGCTAGCCAAGTTCGCCGATGACTGCAAACTGGGAGCCATAATTGACTCTCTGGCTGACACAGACATCCTTCGAAAAGGCCTTACTGAGACAGACACCTGGTGTCAAAGTCATGGCCTCAAGCTAAATGCCAAAAAATGCATAGTCATCATGTTTGGAAAAAACAAAACACCCACGAATTACCACATAGGCGGCAGCCCCCTTAATACAGAAGAGGTTATAAGAGATTTGAGGATTCAGGTAGATAGTAATCTCTCCTTTGACAATCATATTGCCAAAGTACAAAAAGAAGAACCAGGAAACCAAAAGCAGGATCCACAACCTTAATTCGTAACAATTTCCACCACAGCAATCCAAGGATGCAGGAACACCAAACAGGAAGGTTTAATTCTTTTATTCCACAACGACAATCACAGACTAAGCGCTTTCACCAGCCAAGCTGGTATCATCAGAGTCTGTTTTACAACAATTCATTCACACTTAAATACACATCCACACACCCTAACTCACACAATCAATCAATTATCCAATAAATTCCTTAAAGGAATATCCTTCACAATAGTAAAAATAAAATTGTTGGTAAAATACATAATATACAGCTTTGTTGACCCATCTACACATGAAAAAACATTTAAACATGAATTGACCATAATGCCAAACCCACAAGATTTTAGGTTTGAATTTAAAACTCAAAACTACATTTTGTGATATTTTATGTTCATACTGCATAAATGAACAATTAATAAAAATAATTGTAGTTTATCAACAATACACTTACCCTATATTGTTTAATGTGTGACACACACCTTAAACATTTTATATTGCACTGGCTCTCAGCTTTAAATGAGGTTTTAAAGAAATGTGGTCATTTAAACCTGGAAATCTGGTGGCATTCAATCTCATCTGCCACTCAGATTCCAGCACAGCCACCCTATTACTGATGTCACCAAAAGAAAAGGGCATCACCCTGTCTATAATAAAGAACAGAAATCTAATAAAATTACCACATACCCTGCTATGCAAATACAAAGCATTGTGTACATCCCTGTTTCTTATACATCTGTTGTGTTCACAAATTCTTTCCCGTAACTTACGGGTAGTCATACCAATATAGTATGCATCACAGGTAGCACACAATGCTATGTAAACACAATTTTTTGTGTTACAGTTGCACAGACCAGGGCATGCTAACGTACGTCCGTAACTCGCTACACAAATGTAACTCCCTTCGGCTATGTATCTACAGCCACTACAGTTGCCACATCTGCTCATCCAGGATCTAAAGTATCTCTTATCCTCCCTTTCCAAAATGTTTTTAATGTTATTCCCCTTACTAAAAACAATTTTGGGACTTCCACCCAACAGATTCCTAGTTTGTGTGTTAATACAATGATTCCAGTTGGTCCTTATGCTGTCACAAAACTCATTAGCCTTATCGTTAAACCTTAACACAAAGGCAAGGCTATCCTTCTTTAAACTAGTCACTTCGTTGTTTATTCCTTGTGTTAATGCTGTATTACCCATGCCTTTAAGTATGGGAATATACAGAGTTTTCCTTTTCCTATAAATCTCCTTTTTAGTTCTCAGTAGTAAGTTCAATGGGTATCCTCTCTCCATGAATAAACCTATCAAGGTATGCATCTCTTTCTTAAACAGTTCATCACTGCTAACCAACCTTGATAGTCGGACCATCTGTTCTTTGATCACCCCTTTCCTCTGATGGAAGGGGTGACAACTTTTAAAGTGTAACATAGAGTTGGAGAAACTTGGTTTTCTAAATATATTACTCACAAGTTTCCCTTCTTGCTTGAAAATGGAAATATCTAAATAGTTAGTAGACATCTTACTCCATGTATATGTAAATCTAAAAAAATTCCGTAGTGTGATTAATGTAAGCCATGAAGTCAATGACTTCACTTTCACTACCCTTCCAAAGGATCAGAATGTCATCAAGGAACCTGTTGTACATTAAAATATGTTTCTTGAAATCTGATAACAAAATGTGGCTTTTCTCCCATGACAGAAGGACTAGGTTGGCGTACACCGGGGCACAGCGGGCCCCCATCGCCACCCCTTTTATCTGCTGATATGTTTCTCCCTCAAATGCCAAATAGTTGTTACTATTTGTTGTTATTGCCAAAGTAGTTAGGAAATCCTTCTATGTGGCCCATCTAATTACTAAGGGGTTCGCATCTAAAATAAAGGGGTTATAGTACCCCTCTATTCGTCACTCATCAGACCCATCATAGAGTACAATGCCCCATTTGGGATGTACCTCACAAGACACTTCCAACAGCTTAGACAAAAGCACCTCCCCAAGAGGATTACTGGACTCAAACATATGTCCTATGCAGCCCGACTGAAAAAACTCCGGCTGTACTCAGTGGCATATTACTTACTCAGAGGTGCTCTCTGCCTGACTTACAAAGTCATGTCTAACTCAGAATTGATGGACATGCTCCACCTAAAGAAATCCAAGTCATTGCGAGCAATGCGCTCTAGTGAGCTAAACCTCACCACAACAATAAATAGAACACCCTGGAGGGATAGATTCCTATCACAGAGACTCCCCATGCTTTGGAACAAAATTCCTAACTACATTAGGCAGAGTCCCTCACTAACACTCTTCAAGAGAAGCCTTGATGAGTGGATGGATAACAGAAAATACACCCCTGGGATCACTTCATTGGCTCTGCTTGACAGAGGCTCAGATAATTAATCAATGGAGCGGCGAAAGTCGACACACTCTGGCTAGGCTTATAAATGCCTTTGGCAGTGGCGGCTGGTGACTTCAAATTAAAGGGAGGCTGCAGGAGACAGCTGAATGGGTGGGGACAATGGAAAAAGGGTGTGGCCAACTAGAAAGGGGTGGAGCTATTTTCAAAACCACAACAACTGGAACTTTAATTAAATATGCTGCCCTGGGTGCCAAACCATCATTATGAGAGTCCAATCAAGACAAAATGAAGTGTAGAAGAAAAAAATATTTCAATGCATTGGCTACATGACAACTTACTTAATATCTAGATGGAAACACAAAGGTTGTGAGGCATGAAAAAATAAATTACTTTTTAAATACATTACTGGAATGCCAGTCAAAATCAATTATAAAAAAACAAACAGCACTCCACTCAAACCACTTCTCCTTGCACTGCAGTTGTAATTATAATTTATATTCAGCTTTATTAAAGTACCAAGTAACATGCTGAATGTAGCAATCTCTGTGATACCCCTACTTGTAAAAATGTTTCTTATCCAAAAAAGATCTGCTGCCTGACAACAACTATCTACTTGTTTCATGGAGAACACATGATCAAAGTAAAAAATGAACAGCAAACAAGAAACAAGCTCAAGATAAATTGCTTAAAGGATTACTGCACAAGTTATGGACCACACATGATAGATTGGCATCCTGTTTAGTTTACGGGTAAAGCCTGCAAAGATGACTGCAAGTCTCCAACAAAAGATGACTGCAAGTCTCCAACAAATGTAATGAGCTTCTGAAAATACTGTAATCCTGTCCTTTATTACAAATACTGTCATATGCATTTCAATACCTAAGGCTTATACGTTATCTAGTTATGTAAATATTCTCTGCATGGCAACAGTGAAAAGGCTTTCAATGCTGGTAATTCTTTAACAGTATGCTTACTAAAGCTTACTTGCATCTTACAATCTCTGACAAGCTTACCTGATGGTCATTAAAGCATTGCTACTTTAATACAGAGCAACAGGGCACTGCAACAGCATGCATTTTCTGAATAATAAGAAGCATAAATCAACAGTATAAAAATATGACAGAAAACCAGAACATTCTGCAGAATCAAGGACAGATGAAAAGCCACGGTCGTACTTGTGGTCTACCTTGGATGGGGGAATACTCTGCACACTTACACTGCATAACTGCTCCTTGCCTTGCTTGGACACATCCAGAGCCACTACAATGGGGAGTGGAGTGCAACAAGTAGGTCACAGTTTGAAATGTCTCTGGCTGATGGTGATGGCTCTGACGCTCATACCGCTCAACCTCAGAGCAAGAAATCTGGACAAAGCCATACATAGAAGTGGGACACAGGTCCAAAAATAAAGACAATTTTTAAATATTGCTCTTATAAACTTAGAAAGATAATAGAATAGTAGTAGGTCTTGCATTAGTATGAATTTTTGAAGGGTATGAAATCTGAAACTCAAATGTCTGTCTACCATTATTTTCAAACTTCAATCTTTAATGATTTGCTACTAATTTGCCAGAAAACCACAATTTTATGAAAAACAGACCAAATATGTTATGCAAAAAGATAAACTTGCCACACAATACAGCTGGGAACCTGTCAAAGAAGGGACACCTTTTTACAATTAGTACTGTTAACTTGAGCAGCTGACAAAATAAGAGCATCTGCATACATTTCTGAAATACAAGTAATCTATAACTCTGATCATTACAGTTATTTATAATTGTAAACCCTCCATGTTTTCTTCCAAAATTTCCATTTTGCAGAGGGATTATTAGGGGGAGAGCAACATTTTGAGCCAAAACTGGAGACAGTTGAGAGGTTTGGATATTCCTAATTCTATAAAGCGATTTATTTGCATGTACCTCTCAACCTCTTAATGCAGGAAATCTGGATAAGGCCAAATATATTGGGGGAACATACAAACAGTACTAAAAAGACAGTTGATAGAATAACAGGTCTTGCTTTAGCATGCATTTTTCTGAAGGTTATGACGTCTGAAACTCAATGTCTGTCATTATTTAGTGACTTCATTCCTAAATGATTTGGCAGAAAACCACAAATTTTATGAGGAACAAACCAAAAATAAGAAGCAAAAATCTATTCATTCTGCAAAATTCTGGACAGTTGAGAGGTATAATTCAGCTGGGGCTGTCTGAGTCTGCTGCCCTTCCCCCCTCAAAAAATCATGGTCGAATGGAGCGTCCCCCCTGCAGCCATTCCAATGTCCCATTCCTTGGTTATTTTGCTCCATTTGCCATAAACACTGTAATGTGCATACTGCTTTACTTCTGCGATGATATGGATTTCATTTGAAAGTTTTATTTTATATTTTACTGCATAAACCCTAATAGATGTCTGCAAAACAAAACAATGCAGTCTCACAATGAAAATAGACTTAGCATTAAAACTTCTCTGCCCTTGAAACTCACATTCATTAAAACAGCATTGAAACCCACATTCAAAGAAAATACATTTTGCCAGTGGCAGATAAAGATTAATTTTGGGCTGTTTTCAAATCATAGGCCCCTTGAACATAAAACATGCACATGCTCTTTGATACACCTTCCTGACTGTATTAAATTATATTCCTTGTACAATGCAGTACAGTTGTTAGAGGGCATTTTAAATTTATTGTTTTGAACATTTTTCCAGTAAACAATGAAACAAAATGTATACACCAATAATGACAAAATTGCCCAATTCAGAACATTTCCATCATAAAAGTCACTCAAACTTCTACAGTCCACCAGTATCAGTACATATGCATGATCTCTGAAGAAGTAAAAGTCATCTAAATAATTCCACATTAAAGAAATCTGTTAACTAATGAAGAGGTTACTGCTAGCAAACAACTTTATATGTCATTGTTTCATCTACAAATAAAGTGCCTGCTGCCCTTGAGGAATAAATTGCCTATGTTGTATTAAAAAAATGATAATGCTAGTAATATCACAATAGGGTATGGATGGCAAACTGATAACAGGTTCATAGTTACTAGGTATCTTCGCCGAAGAGAACTGCAGCATCCATCCCCTTTACAACAGAGTACAATATCAGCAATGGATCTACCTACTGTGGGAGTAGATCCCACAGCCTTCTGCATCAAAAGTAAGTACACTACCTGTTGTGCTATTTACAATGTAAGCAGATTCAGCATACACAGCACTAAACTTTTGTTCCCCTGCAGCTCTCAGCTCCTTGTAAAATCTACTCGACACTCAGCTATATCTCTGAACTTTGCAGCACAAGAAATCTGGAAAAAGCCAAAATTTATTTGGGGGGGAACAAAAGCCCAAAAACCAGGGACACATTTTAAACATTGCTTGTATAATGTTGGAAAGTTACTATAATAAAATGCTGTGTTATCACCATACATTTCACTGCCACGTATTGAACCCAGGACCCAGTGCAAAACATCCAGAGCAATATACCACTATGCCAAATCATCCATTTTTATGAAAGAAAGGAAGACTGAAACTTAAATGGCTACCATTTAGTGAATTCAGTTCTCACCATAGTTGTCAACATCTTAGCACAAAGCACCTGAACAAAGCCAATAATGGGGGAATACAGCCCCCAAACATATTCAGTAAGGTCAGTTATCACCATAGCTCTCAACCTTGCCACAAAAAACCTGGACGAAGCTAATAATGGGGGAATACAGTCCAAAACCTGGGGACAAATATCCACTGAGGACACCAGAGAAAACCAACACAAACACAGGGAGAACATGCAGACTCCACACAGAAGGCACCCCAGCCAAGAATCAAACCAAACAACCCATAGCTGGCAGGCAACACTGCTACCACTGCACCACTGGCTGTGTTAAGTAACAAAAATGCAGAAACCACAGATTTTATAAGGAACAGAACAAATGTTTGTGTTTGTGTCTTTCGGCTTTTCCCGGTTAGGGGTCACCACAGCGGAACTCCGGTCCGCTAATGATTAATAGTGGATTTTTACGTACTGGGTTACCAGCCCTGACACACAGCCTTCAACGAAGGCACGCCCCATTCACGTATGCCTCCACACAGAAGATGCTCTAGCTGAGAATCGAATGGGACAACATCTTGCTATGAGGTGACAACGCTACTGCAGCACCACCACCGCAGTTTTTAAGGAGAGGCAAAAATCTGCAAATGTTTTACAAATGGTGGTGGGTAGGGAATTCCGGCTCTTGTCACTTGGGCCCAAAGTACAGGGTTCAAGCCTGTTCAAGCCTCATTCTCTACCCACCATCATGAAGCAACTGGGGCATTACACACACAGACACACAGACACACACACACACACACACACACACACACACACACACACACACACACACACACACACACACACACACACACACACACCAGATTCTCTGTCTTCCATAAACACCCTACCTGTCTCTGTACTCAGCTACGTCCTCTGCAGCGATCACCTGTCCTCAGACCAGCTCCTCCATAGCAATCCTGCAGTCTGATTGGTCCTCCATAATGGCCCACACATGCTGCTGGGTCTCACGTGAGATGTGAGGAGGCTGGAGCCTCCTGCTGTTGGTCCAGTCTACGGGCAATGCAGTCCGGTGACCTTCCAGTTTGTGCGGTTGTTACTGCACAGACCTCTGGGCTGGAAGGGCGGAGATTCCTGCCTTCCATATCAGGACTGCCTAACAGAGCAGTCTGGAGCTCAGAATGCCTGAGCATGTGTGCTTGGAGTTCTGGTCTGCCTAACACAGCAGTCAGGAACTAAGCATGCATGCGCAGAGTCCAAGAATTTTTATTTTAATATGTTCTATGGTGGGGGAATGGGGAATTTATTTTATCCATTTTACAGGTGGGGAACCCATTTTACAAGTGGGAGGGCTGCAGTCCTGCAGTCCTAAAGCATGAGCCGCCACTGGCCCTCGGGCAGATAGCCTAGTACCTACCTATGAACCTATGAACCTATGACTGTTTTTATGTATTTACATTCATTCAGATATACTCATTCTGTATTTTAGATACTAATTGATTGATGCACTTTATTGGTTAACTTGAAGAAGGAAAGGTATTTAAGGGACTAATTGTGAAGTACATGCCTATCTGATGAAGTTTTAGTAGACGAAAACGTAAGGGGAATTGGTTTTACAATGTTAACATTTTATGACTTTTTAAATGCTGTGTGATCGTTACATCTTGATTTGGATTAAAACTTTCGTTGTGGTGGCAGGTCTCCAGTGCCTTTTTTGGTTTACAACATATTTAGACCAAACAACAGCAGTAAAGATGGAGAAAACTGGAGTAGAAGTACTTTGAAATTATATGCAACAGAATTATTTAAACCCAGAAAGGGAGAATTATGAGACTGAGAAAAAAATGTCATTTGGTATGATGCAGTGTATAAACATGTCTCTTGTAATTTGTGTGTATACTGATTATGTCTAAATAACTAAATGTGTCTGTAATTTTTCTTTGTGGAGCTTTTCTCCCCGGGCCTCTGCTGAAAAAGGGCCTTTTTGGCTCAGTCAGAGACCCCCGGTTAACAAATGTAAAATAAAATAAATAAAATATGTAGGAAAGGAAGCTGTGATAACTGTTGTCTGCAGCAATATCTCAGACATATACTGTACATAGCACCTTAATCTCCCAAACATGGTAAGTATAACAGTGAAACACCTCAGCTGTATAATGTAGTGATACATATGTAGTTCAGTAACCCAGAAAGGAAGTAAATTCAAACTAAAGTGGTAGCCCAGCTGAGACATGGAGGATCCGAAGTAGAGGGTTAAATACAAACAGCATCCCAGTATGATGGTTCATTAACATAGCTGCATGCTCTAAAGTGACAGAGGAACTAAAATAATACAACAGTAACCATAATCTTTCACAGAATAATATTTCAGAAACTTCAACCGGAGAGTTATTTGAAAAACAAAAAGTAGATGTTCTTCATGTTTTCACTGTTGCATTCCTGACTTATTGGATTTCCTGCTTTGGAGCTCCTCTGCCAGCCCGACTACCAGAAATTCCTTCCTCTGTAGGCTGGCAGATGCACAGACTTCTCAACCAGTCAGGGACAAATTTCAACAGAATCAGGGACAAGTCAAGAAAAAAATCAGGGACAATCAGGGACACTTTTAAAATATTAGTGCTATTAACTTGAAACATTAACAGAATTAGAGCATATGAATGAATACACATTTTCTGAAGTAAAAGAAGTCTATAACTTTTAATTATTGTCATTATTCATTAAGTGTAATTCATTACCTTTCCTCCAAAAGTCACTAGTTTTAGGAGGGATTAAGAGGGACAGAGCTAAAATTTGAGTCAAAATCAGGGATGTCACTGAAAATCAGGGACAGCTGAGAGGTATGCAGATGCACTACCCTGATGTCAGTATGTGTGGGTATAAAGGGAGCCAGGTGATACCATTACATCAGTATTTCTTGCTGTCTGAGCCTGAAGCAGTTGTAAGTGCATCGGTCTGACTGCACTGGAGTGAGAAATATTCTAAAGCTAAATACCCCATTGGGGAACAGTTTTTTTTCTTTCATGTCAGATAAAGTTAACAATTTTATCCAATGTGGCCCCTGTCATCAAATTCTGCAGAATGAAGGGCATCCAAATTTAACCATACTTGGATGATTGGCTCGTACAATCCACAAGTCAGTCAAACCTCCTCAAGATCTGGCTTTCACTCAGAACCTACTTTCTTCCCTAGGGTTTACCATAAACCTAGACAAATCTCAAACTATGCTCACCTACAGGATAGAATTCCCGGGGTCCCTACTGGACTCCTCCCTCCAGAAGGCATTCCTTCCTCCAGACAAGGTGGCCTTTCTGACCCATTACGTTCAGACCATTATGCAAAGGCAATGTCTTTCAGCGAGGGAATTCCTCAGAGCACTGGGCTACATGATATCCTGCAGTCTTATGATCCCTCTGGCTGGACTGCATTGAGGAAACTTCACTGGTACCTCAAAAATGTTTGGTGTCAACACTCACAGCTCCTAGAGACAGAAATTCAGCTACTCCCCTGCCTCAGGGAGGAACTGGCATGGTGGGTACGAGCATGTACACTGAACCAGGGTCTCCCTTTCAGCTTCATCCCTCAGGGACAAACCCTAACTATGGATGCATTGGGCACAGCTTAGGAGTCCATTTTCAGCACCTCCTAGCACAGGGAAAATGGGAAAGCCAGTTCAGACAAAAACACATAAATTAAAAGCAACTGATGGCAGTATAGAAGGGACTAGTGACCTTCAAAGTTCAATTAAAACCAGGGGTCCTAGTAGTCAAAACAGACAATACCACAGTCATGTGGTACCTAAACAAACAAGGGGGCACCCACTCCTACACAGTTTGCCATCTGGCAATGCAGACCTAGGAGACTGTAGACTCCATGAGGTTGAACCTGATGGCTCAGTATTTACCTAGGGCTTAGAACACATTAGCAAATCACCTCAGTAGACACTTGATAGATCCCCGTGAGTGGCAACTGCATCAGGAAACATTTCTCAACATAGTTCAGAAGTGTGGCTCCCCTCAAATTGACCTTTTTTGCCACCAACAAAAATGGTGCGGTAAAAAGATTTTGTTCCAGGAACAAAACTCACACAGCCTAGAAGACAGATGCATTCTCATTCCCGTGGAAACACCCATTGCTTTATGCATTTCCTCCCCTGCTTTTCTTTCCAAGAGTCCCCCTAAAAATCAGGGAAGACAGACCAAGGGTCATCCTGATAGCCTCAGACTGGCCCAGGCATCACTGGTATCTACTTCTTCTGAGTTTGACTACAGGAAATCCTTGGCAATTACCCCAAAGAGCAGACCTCCTGACTCAAGAAAAGGCCAAACTTTTGCACCCCAACTTGCAAACTCTCAAACTCTCAGCCTGGATAATTTAACAAAATCCTATTCTGAGCTTACTCCAAGTAGCCTAGTGCTTGACATACTCAAGGAATCTAGAAGACCCAGTATCAGAAAAAAAAAATACTCTGCCAAGTGGAAAAGATTCTCTGTTTGGTGTCAGCAGCAAGGCCTCTGCCTTGCTTCATCCAACATTTCAGTTATCTTAGTTACCTAGCCTTACTGGTAGACAAAGGGTTATCTTTTTCTTCCATTAAGATTCATACCCCTGCTATTTTTGCCCACATTCCTTCTCTGTCTCTTCTCTTTTCACACCCCTTAATGAAATAGTTTCTTAAGGGAGTGCTTCATATTACACCCCCCCCCCCCCGGAGACAGCCAACCCCTCATTGGGACCTCAGTTTTGTTCTGGAAAACTTGACCTTATTCCCTTTGAACCAGCAGCTTCCACTGAGGTAAAATTCTTGACAAGGAAGACTTCCCTCTTGCTAGCCATCACTTTGGCTAGAAGAGTCTCTGATTTGCAAGCCCTCATGGCAGTGGAACCTTTTCTTATTTTCCAACCTGACAGGTATCACTCAGAACCAATCTTTCCTTTATGCGCAAGGTGGTCACAGACATCTCTTTGAACCAAGCTATACACTTGCTGATCTTTTTCCCTAAGCCACAAAACCAGGGAGAAAGAATTCTTCACTCCTTGGAAGTGCACAGGCAACTTCACTACTACCATGACAGAACTAAAGCTGTCAGAGAAACAGAACAACTGTTTGTCTCTTTTGCCTTAGAATCTGAAGGTAAGCCAGTTTCCAAACAGAATATCTCCAAGTGGATCTCCCATTGTATCACCTTCTGCTATACTTACCATGGCAAGAAACCTCCTGAAACAGTCAGGACATCATGGAAACGATGAAGTATTTTGCAGTGTCCAAATGTCATGTAAATGCCATATAAAGGGAGAAAACTGTGTCACGTTTATATAGGTTAGTACTAGGCTAACTGCCCTTGCAAGCCTACCCAATTAACCCTTGTGAGGCTCAAACCCTGCACTTTGTCTTTGGAAGGCAAACACCTTAACCACTAGGCCACCCTCCCCACCCTGTATAATGTGGTAATAGTAGGATAACTTTGTAAGAAGGGAAATACAGTCTGGGATGAGGAAATGTAATGCTTAGCCAGTTGCTGTCCTTTAATTATAACTCCAGCAGAGCATAAACATGCTGTAACTGCATTATCTACCCATCATTAACCTCATAATTCAATCATTCAACCATTCATGCTCTTAGGTAGCTGATTAAATAGGTACTAAAGAAAGCTAAAGAAATAAATAGAGATGTTTAAAGACTGCATTTGTTGTTCAGTCTCCCAAATTATAACAAGTAACAGGCAACTCACAGACCAGATTTGAGGAGATACAAATGCGAAAATGAACTTATAACAACAATAAACGCACTGCAGGAGGTGAAAACAAAGCGCCGGACTTCCAACCGTAAAAATCAGAATTTATTAAGTAACTGACAACAATGGCAAAATGCTTAACGAATCACCGCGTTTTTCATCTATTCCATACAGACTTCATCAGACAAATAATTACTAGCGTCACTTATATACTAACCTAAACATTTAAATTATCCAATGGCATCTGAATATTGTAAAACTCATTAATATGTAAACATACCTCACAAATACTGACACCCAGGCAAAAGCCATGTTAATCACACCATATTCAAAACTTTTTCTTACTTTTTTTCCATTTGCATTGGATAACATCTTTTACTCTTTTAAAATATATTGATCCCACCACTTTGATGAATTGAATGCTAATGGGTGAATGTATATAGCAACAACTCAAATATAATCCTCTATACCCCATAACCCAACCCAAGATAACTCAGCTGAAATCTTAATCTCTAAATTTCAAATCAACTCCAACAAAGCTATATATATATTCTGCATCTACCTACCCCCTGGCCACAACATTACTAATATAGAAGATACCCTGTCCTGGATTTCCTCAACATACCCACAAGAAACTATTATTCTAGGAGACCTCAACACTGACTGGTATAGTATCAACAATAATAATCCCTCTTCTTATATCAACCTACATAACTTTAAACAAACTATTACCTCCACTACTAGAATCAACAAACCCAACAACAAAGAGACCATCCTAGACTGGATTCTAGTCAATAAACAAAGAGAAAACTATCAAGTAGGAACCCTGCCAGATGATATCAGCGACCATTTGCCCACGTATATCATCAGGCACAAAAACGACATAAACAAACCTCCCAAGTTTATTACTGCCAGAACCAAAAAACATTTTAATCCTGACTTATTTCAAATGGAACTAAATGCCTGCAACTGGAACCCCCTAAAAATCCTCCCACTAGATGAAGCTGTCAGCTACTTTAACCACAAATTCTTAACAATACTAGATACCCACGCACCCAAAAGATCTATCAGGATAAAGTTCAAATCTGCTCCCTGGCTCTCAAAAGACACAAAACAAAAAATACTTATAAGAAACAAATCCTGGGCTAAATGGAGAGCAACTAGAGATGTCTCAGAACACCTGAACTTTAGACAACTGCGTAATACTACTAAAAAAGCCATACTGTCTGACAAAAAAGCCTATTACAGTAAACTTCAACAGTCTCACACTAAGAATCCACAAAAATTTTGGACTGCCATTAATAACCTTCTTCAGCCCGGCCACTCTAGTACCCCTCCACCCCTAGAGTCAGATAACAAAAACAATCTAGAAATTGCCAATGCATTCAATACCTACTTTACAGAGACCATTCAAACCCTGGCCACACAGCTAACTTCTACAAACACTAACCTACCTAATTCCCAACATGACAATCTTCCTACTTTCAAGATAAAACCCATCTCAATCTCCTTTATCCAGAAACTAATTCACAAGCTAAAACCCTGTACACCCTCTGATGACAACCTTCCAGCCGAATACCTTCAACTTGCATCCAGAGCAATTGCTCATCCTGTAGCTATTCTCATTAACCGTACCATCTCTGAAAGCACTATCCCCAATCTTTGGAAAATTTCACACATCATTCCCTTACATAAAGGAGGCAACTCTAATGAGTACTCCAACTATAGGCCCATAGCACTACTCTCACCCCTAGCTAAGATCATGGAGAAATGTATCCATCATCAGCTAATAGACTACCTTACTAAAAATAACATCCTGGCCAGCTGCCAACATGGCTTTAGACCCTTTCACAGCACCACCACTGCCCTTCTATCTTTCACCAATACTATTAACACCAACCGGAACAATAACTACCTCTCATCTGCACTCTTCATTGACCTGTCAAAAGCCTTTGATATGGTCAATCACTCCCTACTTATAAATACCCTACAATCCCTCTCTCTGGATTCTAATTCTATCCTTTGATTCAAGTCTTACCTCAGCAACCGAAAACAAGCTGTTTTGTGGCAAAATCACTTGTCTTCATATCTCCCTGTTTTACTAGGAGTTCCTCAAGGCTCTATTCTCGGACCCCTTCTCTTCTCTCTGTTCATAAATGATCTTCATGTAGCTATTCCTCAATCCACCTGCATACAGTATGCTGATGATTCTACTATCATCTGTTCTGCAAAGTCTCTTCCTGAGCTGAAATCTCTAAGCCAAACTGTCTTCTCCATAGTAGAAGCTTGGTTCAAAAAACGGTGCTTACTCTTGAATGCCAAAAAAAACAAATTACTTCTGATTACTCCCAACAACAAGACCCCTCCCATACACTTCTCCATCCTAGCTAGTAATGGAACCCTTATATCACCTGATCTGACCTGTAAGTTATTAGGAGTTACAATAGACAATAAACTCACTTTTGACAATCATATTAATAACACCATTAAGTCCGTTAACAGAAAATTAGGCTGCTTGTATAGGATAAGACTCTTCCTCACCCCAAAAGCAAGAACTACATTTGCCCACTCTCATTTACTCTCTACCCTCCTGTATGCTTCTCCCATTTACACCAATTTAAAGCAAAACAATCTCAACAAACTTACCAAAGCCTACAACAGTATTGCAAGGTTTGTAACTGGTAAGCCCTATAGAACCCATCACTGCATTAACCTACATCAGCTAGACTGGCTTGAACTGCAAAATGCTCTGCTATTCTCTCAACTAACAACTGCTCACAAAATCTTCTACCTTCCTAACAACACACCTACACTAAACAATCTTATAACACCCTATAATAATCTTCATTCCCTACGCTCCTCTAATAAACTCCTAGCTTATATACCCAAATCTAACAACTTAGCTGGTGACTCCTTGTTCTCCACCACCACAGGTAAGCAATGGAACATGCTGCCATCCAACCTAACCTCTATTTCCTCTTTTCCCCTCTTCAAACTTAATCTTAAAAATCACCTAAAACTTCAATGGTTATGCCCTTGCTGTAACCCTGACTAATACTCTACTATTAGCCTGTAACCTATCTTCTCTCTCTTCCTTTACATTACTACTCTGCTAATAAATGTTATGTAAATGTTATCTTCCACATTTTTAACCCGATGGTTTACTTTAAAATGTTACGTTAATTCCTTCCTAATGTATGTGGCATTGCCTCTTATTGCTTTTTTTATATATTATTATTAAGTATGTGGAGCTTTTCTCCCCGGGCCTCTACTGAAAATGGAAATATCTCCAGCTAGACTAGCCCGGTCAACAAATGTAAAATAAATAATAAAATAATAACCCATATCTACGCATTGGTTCAATATTCATTGTACCACATTCCCGAACCAATATTACCCCCAAGTGGACAAATTGTACAATTGCAAGCATACATTTAATTTCTAAACCAAGCATGTACTACATAATAGGCAGGATGTCTAAACTATATCCATATAAAACACATAAAATATATTAATTATATATATACAATATAAATATAATAATATATATTAATAAATGAAAATTGTATATAAAATATATGAATAAAATGTGACTGTGTATAATCCCATACCAACTATAAAATCCATTAATACCTAAAAAAAAAAAAAAAAACATTGCCCTACAATACAACTTTATATAATACATTTAACTTGTTTGTAATCTAACTGCCCTCATTTTAAGAACGGGTGCAAGAGAAATACCATTATTTATTCCTGGATATCTATTAGCTTCTGATGTTATTTGCCAGTATAACTCACAATATTCAATCTTTGCTTCCCACATATCACCCCTTTCATCTTTCGGAACTTCCTCTATAAAAACAAAAACAACAAAGATAAAAAGAACCAATGCGTAGATATGGGTTATATCTGAGTTGTTGCTGGGAATTGTATTGGCAACTTCGCCTAAATGCAAGCAATTGGCCAGGCTTAAATTACTTTATTAACTGCCTTTTATAACTAAAAGCCGTATTACAATAAACTTTTAATCTTATTCCCACTTTTATATATGTTAAATTATTAATATCATTATGAGTGTGACTGTTTAACTTGTTTATATATAGTTTATTTTTATTTATTTAACATTTGCTTACCAGGGAAGTCCAACTTGGAATGAAGCCAATTTTCAGTGGAGGCCCGGGGAAAAATACACCAGACGCATGCCTTTGTAACATGGGAGGAAGCCAGAGTACCCAAAGAAATCCACATGAATGCATGCAGACTCTGCTCAGAAGGCACTCCAGCTGAGAATCGAACTGGAGAACCTCTCTGTCGTGAGGTAACAACCTTATTGCTGCACCACTGCACTGTCTGAATAGTTATATATATTTTTTGAAAATATGTTTTTAAAAACTTTTATTTGCTCTGCTCTTATTTAATTTCAAGTACGGATAAGGATATGTTGTCACTAAGCATTTTTATTATACAATGTGTTTGAAGGTTGTGATGTCTTATTTACAATGTTTGTTCAATTTTCTGTTGAATTTTTAACTTATTTGTGGTTTTATCTTATTTTTACACTGTTTTAAATATGTGTTTATTTTAGTATTTTTCTTCCTTTAATTTACCACTACGGTAGCTAAACCCGCAGATTACCATTTTAGATATGGCTCACTATTTTATGTATGGCAGTTTGCTGATGTGGTAAATTGTGAGGCTTGATCCTATACTGGTGGACTGGAGGGAGGATTTGGGAATACAGAGGGTGCTGTGTGAGAGTAGTGGGGTAAGTTGTATGGAGACTTTTTTAATATAGTTTAGCCAAAAGTGGACTGAGTGGTGAATGTTTGTGAATGAAGTACCTAATAGAAGGTCGGCTCCTTGTTTGATTGTGAGCCATCTTACTTTGTTGAGTTAATGGCAGTGATATTTTCCAAAGTTTATTCATGGACCTGGTCAGCTAGAGGCCTTTCTTGTCAGATTTGCCATCAGCAAGTTGGATGTTGAATAGAAGTGGTCCCAAAACAGAGCACCAGAGCATACCTATTGAACTGTTGAGACTAGCAATAGCAAGACACAGGATGACAAAAAAGTCTGAAAATAAGAGAGCAGTGGATATGAAGCTTCCCATTTCTTCTTTAATTTTTTTTTCAGGGTTGCAAGCCTCCCGTACCTTTCAATGTGGGATGCAAACTCCCCCACTCCATAAAATTATATACGCCAACTCCAAGATCATCATACCTCAAAGAAAAGGAATATTTTGAGGAAAGACAATCTTGAAGTCGGTATGTGTAAATCTGAATTTTTGGTTTGTTTTGCTACTCCAAGAGTAACACTAACTAGTCTCAGAATTTCAAATGGTTACCTAGTGTGCATTAACTCTAATAAAGGGGTGTTTATCAGCCAGCCAGCTGGAAATCCAGTGGGTTGCACTGAGTTTGACTGGTTTATTGATAGTGTCGGAGTGGGATATCAAGTCAAAATCCTTGACATAAGCTGTATATGTAAAGATGACCTCATCTATTACTTCTGTGACTCCTTTGGAATAGTAATTTATGTTTGATAATCATGATCCAGTTTAAACAAAGGCAAATTGGTAGGGGATCTAAGAACTGTTGGTTCCTTATGTCCTTATTTTTGGATTCCCTTTTAATCTGTTCCACTACCTTCACATGATGCTGGTCAGGCTGATAGCCTGTAGTTGTCAGGGTCTCTGGAGGGGCCTCCCATGTCTAGGGGAGCTACTACTGCTGCTCTCCAGGCTTCTGGTAGGTAGCCAGTGAGGAAGCTGTGGGTGAATAGTGTAACAAAGGATGCTGATAGGTTGTGTTTCATATCAACCAAGAAACAGACAGATTTGTTATCTTGATCCATATAATTGTTGTATTCAGTTGTGGAGAGTGGTTTGAGTATCTGCTCAGAGTTAATTACTACTGCATGGACTAAGTACTGTCTACTGGAAAATTCTGAGATGACAGAGGGCAGAAGTTGGAGATTAATTTATCTACAAGGATATTAGCTGTATCTTCAGGGTTTTAGTTGACAATTCCAGTACAGAGAAGACCCCTGCAATGCTGGATATTATTTTTGAGGTTTATTTACATGACAAAATCGTTTGTGGTTACCCTTTGCTGACATACTCATTGTAGTTCATAATTAGCAGTGCAGTATTTGCTTTTGCTCCTGACTTTGTTGTTAATCCTTTGGAGGTCAATTATACCACAATGATGTTTTGTTCTAATCTTTACGGCTATGAGCATTTTTCTTTTATTCTACAGTTTAAGTCCTAAATTTGGCATCCTTCAGATGAGACATTAAATTGAGGTCCCATATGTATAAGTTAATGGCAGCTTAGGTGGATGTAAAAGATACCACAGCATGTTGTGGAAAAGAGTAGGGGAATTCCCCCAGTACCCAAGCCAAATTCCTCTGGTCACTGTAAGTACCACTTCCGATTCTCCCAGAAAAGGGGCTGCTAGCCTAGTGGTACTAATCCAGTCATCAAAGCATAAATGAGCAAAGATATAATATAGCTGTGGTTCACAAGAAGGTTTGTTCCAGAAGTTTACATTGAATTTGTAACATATTGGAATGTAAGCCTCTGTGCAACAACTGAAATAGTAGGTATAAACTTTGGCTATATGTAGCGGTGCTTGGATTGCTATAGAATCATCATGGGGTGGAGGCTACTGATCCATCTCAAATCATCTCTGAATATAAGGAGACTGACACTGCAGAAGTTGTTAAAGATGGCTGGGTGTTTCTTTTATCTATCAGCTGCCACCAATTGCTCTTGTCATTTAGTAGGTGCACACTGGACTTTCCTTGTCCTCCTTCTGGCTTAGCACACCCTTTATCCAGGGCCAGTGAGGACATCAAGGATGCTGATGCAGTGCCATACTGCTGCTGGGGAGTATTCACTAACCACCCCCACCCCATGGCAGCCCTGTCAGCTGTGTAGCTGTTGCCATCAGGAAATGTATGCTCACTTTCCCCCATGTGCAACTCTCTGACCAGTCTGTATACCTACTTACATCATGACTGAACAGCTGAAAACATTACACACTGTTTTTGGGGAGGCAGCAACATGAGTGATGTTCCCATTTTTTTAAATGCCAGAAAGGTTGGAGCAGCAGCAATAAGCATTTGTGAGTACAAAATGGAAATTACTGACTTCACCCCTGCACAGAAGCACTATGCAAGAAAATAAAACTGCATGAATCTTGATTGACTCTGTAATCATACTTCTCAACTATCCAGAATGATTTTTGCAGAATGTCCAGACTTTTGACTTATATTTTTGGTCTGTTTCTCATAAAATGTGTGGTTTTCTGGCAAATCACTGGGATGATCTGAGGATTGAAGTCACTAAATAATGGCATGCATAACATTTGAGTTTTATGTTTCTAATCCTTTAATAAACAAATCCTGTTACTCTAGTAACTTTCTAACTTTATAAGAGCAATATTTAAAAAAATGTCTCTATTTTGAGCCTTTGTTCCCCATTTTGTCAGGCTTTGTCCAGATTTCATGCACTAAGAGGTTGAGAAGTATGTTGTGCATGCAGCAGAAATTCATAAACTTGTTACTGACTCCTAGCAACTAGCAATGTGAAGTCAAAGCTGAATGAGCCAGCCCATCTCATTAAATATTTATAAAATCCCCTCCCTCCTTCCATATTCTCACAGCTTTATGTCATGAATATTAATCAGTCTGCCTGCATGTTGTGGGGATGTATTTCACAGGAGGACAGGAAGTGAGTACTTGTGGAAAGTTGAGTTAGAGAGTTTTGTTTCTTGTGGAGACATTACAGAAATACTTAGATTTGTGTATCTGTTTAACATTCTTCTGATTTGTATCCATTGCAAGCAGTAGCTGCTTCACTTTCTGAATAGTGTACTGCATCATGAAATTGGAGGTAAGAACTGAGCTAATGAGAAAACTGCTTTCTGTGACATTTGGCTTTTTGTTTATGAATGACATAGTTTGTGTTCTTGGGGCTTTTCTTCTGAAGGGAGCTGCGGAGGGAACTTTTGTAAAATAAAGATCGGTTCTTCATACCTCTCAACTGTCCAGATTTTTGCCTCTTATTTTTGGTCTGTTTCCTCATACAATTTGTGGTTTTCTGGCAAATCACTGTGGTGATCTGAGAACTGCAGTCACTAAATAATGACACCCATTTGAGTTTCAGACTTAAAGTCGTTCAGAAAATGCATAGTAACACAAAATGTATTACTGTAGCAACTTTCTACATTTATAAGAGCAATATTTAAAATCCGTCTCTATTTTTGGTCCTTTGCCCCCCCCCCTTCTCAACCTTTGACCTTTGTCCAGATTTCTTGCACTAAAAGGTTGACAGATATGGTTCTGGTAGGCATCTGATCCTGATTTGTAACAGACAGCATACTCTTGATTCTGATCTCAGCAGTTTGTGTTGGTGGGGACAGAGACAAGCTGTTAAAGCTGGAGGATGCAGAGTGCACTAAAAGCTTTACTGGAAATGCTTTGTTGTGAATAATTTATGTGTTTGTTTTAAAGCAGCACTGCAAAAGATCACAGAAAGGTAAAACTAGAATTGAACTTTGTCCCTTGTAGTACCAGAAGAGTTCTTATTCTGTAATCTTAACACCTCCAATTGTTTATATATTTACTGATGAATATTTGCTTTTATTATGCTAGAAAATGTGGCAAATACATTTTGTTGAGACTGTCCAAAGTCAGCAGTAAGTTGTGGCACTAATGTAGTGCATACTTGGTGGGAAGTTGGCATAATGGTAAGATGCTTACCTTAAAGACATTGGGTGCAGGGTTTGATTCTCATATGAGGTAATTGGCTATGCTTTAAATGGCCCATAAGGGCAGTTAGCCTAGTACTAGACTATGAACCTAAGAACTAGATTTTTGGTCAGCTGTCCTTGACACATTTACCCAGGAAACCTAGATGTGTACCTTGCCATTAGTCCTATTAACACCTGAACAGTAGTGCTTTTTTAAGCCTCTTCACATTCTCACCTCTCCCAAAACTGGAAATGTAATTGTATTCTTCCTACCTAAATTCCACTAATGTCAACTAGACATGATCTCCTTCAAGCACCTCTACATCCTTCTGTTCCACAGCTCCCCAACCCTCAGCTTCTATCATATAATGAATGTTCTCCCCTGTATTCACTCTATGTATATGCTGTATATAAGTTCCCATCCCTACTCTTTGTAAATGGCTCTACATGCAGATGGCTCTTTGACCTTGAATGTAAATTGAATCTTCCTCTATTTCTTCTTCCTTTCCTCTACCTGTTTTTTTTTATTCTTTTCTCCTCCTCATTCCTCTACTTCTCATTTAACTATTATTTTATGTATTTCATTTGTGTTTTTTTCTGCATTATTCTATGCAATTTGTACAAATGTATAATTCCTCCTTGCTTTCTTGTTTTAATTGCAATTTGTGCAATTGCTTGTCTTAAATGTTTAATTTGTGCAATTGTTTTTAATGTGGATCTTTTCTCCCCGAACCTCCACTGAAAACGGGCCCTATGAGCCCAGTGGACCTCCCCGGTTATCAAACTGGAAATAAATAAATAAAATATATATTTCTAATTCATAGTTCTTTTTTTTTTTTAGAAATTTGTAGATTCCTCCTGTGCACAGACTGTGGTACAGACTGATGTTCGTCGTCTCCCATTGCTGCAGTCCTGACAAATGGGTACTCCGCTGCCCACCATCGGCCCGAATACCAAGGGGCTAGAACTGGCGTCAGTCACGGGCGCCTGAGACTGACGTAAGTACTTGTCAGTACAAATGCGCATGACCGATGCCATAACCTCAGTCTTTCTTGCCGCTTGGTCCTCAGCAGAAGCAGTTTTTCTGGAACTGTCGGTTTTCGAGTTTCAGACCGGATACCAAGTTGGCTAAGTACCCTGTTGGGAACATTTTTTGTCTTTTTCTTGCCTCAGTATTGCCGGATGTCAGAAAAAGTTAATAACTGTATTTCTTGTGGGAAACAGATTCCTCATAGGGATTACCATTCACTCTGCATTCCTTGTTTAGGGCCTGAGCATGACGTTGTTGGGTGTCGCTTTTGTGCTACTTTTAACATTGGACTGTGCTAGGCTGGTGTTTGGTAAGTGTTGTAATTATAACATGCGACTGGTTCTTCTAAGAGATAAGTCTTTGCGAAGTCTTTGCGGTCCAAACAGGATGGGTTCTGTGGAACCACTGACTGCTTCAGTGGCTCCTTCTGACATTTTGCCAGTGTGTCTAGGTGAGCCTTTGTTACTGCAGGAAGTGGCTTCTCCTGTGTTAGGCCAGGCTGAGGGTGCTTCTTTGTTGTCAGTGGCTTCCTCCCCTCATAGGGTAGTTAGACCTCCTCCTTCTCAAGGCAAAGGCCATTCTATATCTAAGTCTATCCCTGCTGGTGCTAATCCCCAGGGTCCAGCTCCTAGGAAGCACATGTTAAAGATGGCTGAAGATTTGATTACTTTAATTAGGGGTTCCATGCCCCCCCCCTGTGAAGGATAGACACAGAGTTGGAGGGTCTGGTTCAGTCTTCCAATGAGTCAGATTCCTCTGTGGAAGAGCTTCAGGATTTCCCTCCCTATTCTGATTCAGAGGCTGAGGTCCAGAAGATTTTTCTTTCTCTGAAACTTTGCATTCCATGAGGGAACATTTCCAGTGGGATGGCCAGGATTATTCTGATTCTCGTAAAAGGCTGAGAGAATTCTTGTTTTTACCTCAGCACAGGCCTTTGGCTATTCCCCCTGTACTGGATGTTGTTCAGGATGTATTTTCTGAGGCTGCCCTTAACCCAGATTCTCTGCCCCTGCCCCAGTTAAACCAGATAGATACTACAGGGTTCGCTCACAAGTACTTGTATAAGAGTCCTAGGGCTGATCCAGAAACTATTTCTCAAGGCTCCAAAGGTGTTAAGGCTTCTGTGGTTAAGAATCCGGTTCCTCTGGACAAGGATGCTAGGGCCCTGGATAGGTGGGGTAAAAAGCTGTATACCTCTTCTACTTTGGCTATGAGAGCTTTGAATTGTCAATTTCATATGCTCAGGTATCAGAATTATTTGCTAAGTCAATTGAAATGTAAAGTGGATGCTTTGTCTGAAGGTGTTGACTGTAAGGAGCTTCAGGATTTAGTGCATGCTTCAGACCAGGTTGGTAAGCATTCTTTGCAGTGTGGTTTTGATGCTTTACAAGCTTCTTCCAGGGTGGCTGCTACTAGTTCTGTTGTAGACATGCCTGGCTTAGAGATCAGTCCTTGTCAGAGCATGTTAAGGCTCGCATTATGGATGCTCCTTTGCAATCTGATGTTCTTTTTGGCCCTCCAGTGGAATCAGTTTTGAAAAGGATGGAGGAAAAAGCTAAGTCTATGCAGACGGTAAAGGACTTCTTACAGGTTCAGCCCCCTAAGTTCAGTAGGAATTGGCCTGCTAGGGGATGGTCTTTTCCCTCTTCGGATTTTCATTCTAGGGGCAGGTCGAGGCATGGTAGAGGTAGGGCTTCTTCTCAGGGCCCTGTTACTTCTAGGCCTTTGAATTCTTTTACCCCTTCTGCTGGGGTGGGCAGGGGTCAGTCCTTTCGAAGCAGTCCCAATGACCTGTGTCTTCAGCTGCGGACTCTGCTTTGCTGGCAGCTCCTCTAGGGGAAAACTGGGACTTTTCAAAGGAATTGGCATTTGGTTACCCAAGACAAATGGGTATTGGACATTATAACTCGAGGCTACAAGTTTTATTTTCACACATTCCCTCCTTTCAAAGGTATGCGGATGTGCCTCATCAGCAAAGACTGGGCAGGCACAGATTTTTCTCTGCTCGGTTGGGAGCAATACAGGCAGTTCCTTCTGTGGACAGAGGCACGGGTTTTATTCCGTCTTTTCTTAGTGCCAAAGGGAAATACTTGGAGGCCCATTCTGGATTTATCCATTCTAAACACCTTTCTGGAAATTCGAAATTCAAGATGTTGACACTGCAGCAGCTGTTGCCTATGCTAGGCAGAGATCACTGGATGGTGACTTTGGATCTCAAGGAGGCCTATCTTCACATTCCTATCAGGCCCAGTTGCAGGAAATTCCTGAGGTTTCGGACTGGGAATTTGCATTATCAGTTCTCTGCATTGCCCTTTGGCTTATCAGGGTATTCACAAACGTCCTGGCTCCAGTAATAGCTTTTCTCCGGCTAAGGGGAATTCAAATTTATCCTTATCTGGATGATTGTTTGATACTGGCTCAGGGCAAGCATGAACTTCTTCGACATCTGCAGTTTGTGATGACAGTTTTCAGATGCCTAGGGTATTCTGTGAACGAAATAAAGTCCAGTCTAGTACCCTCACAGGAGATGTGTTTTCTGGGTGTGAGACTGAATACAGCTACTCATATGGCATCTCTTACCACAGACAAACAAAGAAATCTTCACCTATACTTCCAACAGCTATCCGTAATGTCCAGGCTGACTGCAAGGACAGTCCTTCAAGCCTTGGGGTTCATGGCATCTTGCATTCTAGTACTTCCCAATGCCAAACTGCATATGAGGAAGCTACAGTGGTATCTCAAAAGCGTTTGAACTCAACACAGCCACGATTTGGATACTGTCATTCGGATTCTCCCTTGCATTCAGAAAGAATTTGTGTGGTGGGCTCAGGAATGTCACCTAAACAAGGGACTCTCTGTGACCCAACCGGAGGCAAGTCAGATATTAATGACAGGTCAGCCTGGGGAGCTCATTTCAAAGGAAAATGGATTCAAGACCTTTGGCCCCCGGAGTTGCTTCACTTGCATATCAAGGAGATGCTGGCGGTTCAGTTTGCCTTAACAGCATTCAAGGATCTACTTCGACCGGGACTGGTGTTGATTCGAACAGACAACACAACTGTCATGTGGTACATCAACAAGCAGGGGGGTCCTCATTCTTACCCTCTTTGCAGACAAGCAATGCTGTTATGGGAAACTGCTTTGGATCTGCACATCACTCTTCGAGCACAGTTTCTGCCGGGAGCACAAAATTCGTTAGCAGATGTTCTGAGCAGACAGATGGTGGATCCTCACGAATGGAAGTTGGATCCTCAGGTATTTCGTCAGTTGACCATGGCTTGGGGAACTCCAGACATAGATCTGTTCGCTTCTCCTCTGAATTCCCAACTGCCTCTGTTTTGCACAAGGCTGTTTCATCTGAAAGCCTGGAAAATAGATGCACTATCCTTCAGTTGGAGCAACCTTCACGTGTATGCCTTTCCTCCTCTGCCTCTTCTTCCACAGGTCCTGTTGAAAGTCAGGAGGGACAAACCTTGCATGATCCTTATAGCGCCAGATTGGCCTCGTCAACATTGGTACCCTCTGCTGAGGAGCCTAATTCACGGGACACCTTGGCCATTACCGCGGATTCCTCACTTATTGTCTCAGGAAAACAATCATTTTCTCAATGTCAGGGTGCAATCCCTACATCTGACAGCATTCAGTTTTAGAGGATGAGGGCCTTCAGCTCCCTCAACAAGTTTTGGATGTCCTTTACTCGGAAAGTTTATGCTGATAAATGGAAGAGATTTTTCTTTGGAGTTCAGCTAAAGGCCTTGATGTCACGTTGCCTAATTTGAGTTGTACTTTGCAATATTTGACTATGTTACTGGACAAGGGTTTGTCCTTCTCTTCTATAAAAGTGCATGCTGCAGCTATTTCTGCTCACTATGATGGTGATCCTCCTTTATTTTCACATCCTTTGCTTAAACAGTTTCTTAGAGGGGCAAAGAATATAAGACCCCACCTCCTACTCCTGCCTGGGATCTTAATTTTGTTTTGGAAAAGCTGACTCTGCCTCCTTTTGAACCTGCAGCTACGGCTGAATTGAAGTTGTTGTCCTGGAAGACTGCTTTTTATTGGCTGTTACTTCTGCTAGAAGGGTGTCTGAATTACAGGCTCTCATGGCAGTGGAACCTTTTCTGATTTTTCACCAGGACAGAGTTTCCTTGCATACTAATCCTACTTTTCTGCCTAAGGTAGTTTCTAATGTGGCATTGAACCAATCTATACATTTACCTACTTTTTATGCTAACCCCCAAAATGAAGGGGAAAGAGTTTTGCATTCTTTGGATGTGCATAGGCAGTTATGGTATTATTTGTTCAGAACCAATGAGTTCGGAGATCTCAACAGTTATTTGTTGCTGTGGCTTCAAGTGGGAAAGCTGTCTCAAACTATTTCCAAGTGGATCGGCCATTGTATTGCTTTTGTTACTCTCATCATGGTAAGGAGGTTCCAGTTGGGATCAGGCCTCATTCTACCACCTTTACTGCTTTTGACATTCTAGAGGCAGCTTCTTGGAGTTCTGTACATACCTTTACAAAGCATTATCATTTGCCTCTTTATTCTAGGTCTAGGGCTGGGTTTGCCACTGCAGTCTTACAGGGCATGTCTGCAGCTCCTCCTGCTATTTAGTTGGCCAGCCTCCCTTTTCCGTTGCTCTGGGATTCTACCCATTTGTCAGGACTGCAGCAATGGGAGGCGGCGAACATAGTACAGTTTTGTACCTACCATAAATGTAGATGTTCGAGGAGATGCTGCAGTGTCTCCTCCCCCTCCCTCCTTCCCCTTTTTCTTTTTACATTGGGGTTTTGGGTGGTGTTTTCTTTTTGCATTCTGGCGTCTGAGGCAAGAAAGACTGAGGTTATATTTGTACTGACAAGGTACCCATTTGTCAGGACTGCAGCAATGGAACATCTACATTTATGATAGGTACAAAACTGTACTTTTTGCTGAAAGTAGATGGTATAAAATAATATGTGGGTATTTATTTACGGCGGTTGTGGTGTGGTCCCGCAGGACCACAAACAGCCCAACCGCGGGTAAATACAGCATTACCCAGACCCAGAAGTGGTTTATTATATTATGACATATGGTTAGCCTGGTTTATTTGGTTGCTGTTGGTTGGGGGACGTGGGGACAAACAAAAGCCGATGCGCCTAACCCATACACACCAAGTGGAGTTGAGTTATTATACTCATGACATTATTTAAGAAAGATGTCTGGCATCGGCAGTTTCTGATGATGTACGCGCGCCTGCGCGAGTACATCAAACTGTGGCAAAAAGCAACGGAGAAAGGAAGATCTCCATTGCTTTTTAGTTGTTTTTTGCTATGTTAAATGGGTTTATTACTGTCTGGCTATGTATTTTAACCCATTTAACCTCTAAAATAAAGCCAGAATCTCTCTTTCTCCGTTGCTTTTTTAAAACCTGTCTTCGCTATGTTAAATGGGTTAGATCTCTCCGCTTATTTTAAAAACTGTCTCTATGTTAAATCCATTTAACAGCGAGACAGTGTTTTAAAAAATAGAGTTATACTAATGGAAAAAGTCAGTATAACTGATTTATAATGGCTGCGCTGGCCAATCAGCGTGCACATTTTGGGGGGGTCATGGTATAATGGTGATTCTTATATGGTAAAGGAGAAACTATTGTTATGATTTTATGGACTGGTGCAGTACATATTATATCAATATCTGGTATAGCTGTGTAGCTACAAGTCAAGCTTTTGATTGTTAAAATTAACAACACTGAGACTGAAGCTTTGGGATCAGATTACTTGGTTACACTAATATATTGTTACTGTGCTTAACATCTAATGAGTAGTGTACAGTGCAGACATATTTTGGAAAAAAGTAATAAAAGAAGTAAAAAGACAATTAGTAAATAAGTAATAAAACAAAAAGCGAAATACAGCCAACCAGAGTGAAACATGCAAAACCAATGACATTAACAGTCTGACCAAGTAGAATTAATGTACCATAAAATTGTGCTTTCATCTAAATGACAACACTTCATCAACGTGACATAACACACAGGAAGTAAAATGTTTATAGAATACACACCAAGCCATGTGATCAAAAACCACCAGCAAAGAAGTTGTGTCTTTCAAAATATAATTGATGGGCATATAATCATGGAGTCCTGGTGCTCTACCATCAGCTAATTCTAGATGACCAAATAGGTTGTATTTGAGTAAATTATTTTACCATTTACCACCCTACATACCTCTCAACCGCTCAGAGAAAGAAATATGGACAAATCCAAAAATAATGGGGGGCTAGAAGCCCAAAAATAGGGGCAGATTTTAAATATTGCTCTTGCTAGAATAACAGGTTTTGTATTAGCGTGCATTTTCTGAAGGATATAAAGTCTGAAACTTAAATGTCTTACATTATTTAGTGACTTCAGTCCCTAGTCATTTGCCAGAAAACTGCACATTTTATGAGGAACAGACTAAAAATATGAAGCAAAAATCTGGACAGTCTGTGAAAATCTGTACAATTTAGAGTTATGCCCCGTATCCTGATGTAGAACCTTCTGTAACACAAAAAGTGAAACTTATTGAAATCCAGACATACAGAACCATGTTTAGACAGAGTATTGTTGCTGTCACTTTTATCCTAGCGTGCATGTGTTGGCATATTTTGTAAGCTTTTTCTCAGTCTTCCCCACATAATAAATAAACATGAAGTACATGTCACAATTTAAAACTGAGGATGCAACACACACACGAGAGCTGCAGTGAGACATGAATTTCTTTATACAAATATAATTTATTGTTTTTGGTTTTGGCATTGTAGCGTGGGGGTGGGGACTGGGGGTTGAATGGTCAGTAGAAGTATGGGAAAATATCCAATGGTGCACTTGTAGACTGTCTGAAGGCAGTGGACATGTGCAGAGCACCAGAACTGTGTGTCCACTCTCTGGTTCTTGGCAGTTTGGTGGTGATACTAGGACATCCAATAGTGGATGTTTTAACACCTCCCCTTAAATGGTTTAGCCTTCACAGGACTTGAATTTGAATAGTGTTTCTGCATAGCAAGGGTTGGGATGAATCCTGCAATTATTAGGCAGAAAAACTTTAATTAATTTTGGGGACATTTGAGGAATGGATTCTGATGGATAGAGCAGTGTACCATTTCTGTAGACTGTTACTCTAAGGGTGCCAGGCAGGAAGGAGTAACAGCATAAAGACTGTAGTGAATGACATATTACAGAGGATAGGTCTGTATGGAAATGGGTGCCAGTCACAGTATGGGTCATGTCCTCTGCACAGACTGTGAACATGGAATCAGTGTTGTGTGATAGAGTATAGAGAAGGAGTGACCAGGGAAAAGTCATGCATACCGAGCATGGACTCAGTGACTGAACACACGGTCATGGGGGAAAATAGGCTTCAGCAGACACAGAAAGTGACAAAATAGGGGGAGGCTGCAACTCATAAAAACAGGATGGGGAACATGCTTGTGCTTTCATGACAAATAATGGGGAGATGCAGCTGCTGTATATTTCACTGATAAGGTCTAACTATCTTACTTAAAGTACTTTACACAGTTTTGGGGAACACACAGTGTACAGTGCAGACATGTTTTGTATGTAATGTGCAGACGTGTCATTTGTATGCTACGCTATTACTGTGGGGAGATTATGCTCCTCCTGCTGCTGTGTAGCTCACTGATGAGGCCCGAGTTTCTTAGACTCCTTTATACATTTTTGGGGCACACATAAAGTGTTACATTGTTACTGGGTGAAGATTACGTCAGGCCTCAGCAGTGAACTGTACGTCAGCAGCACAGAGTACCTTACACAGTTTTGGGACACACATAGTGTTATGTTGTTACTGTGGGAGATTATGCCATTACTGTAATGTTCACTTTTGAGACATAACTGCCTTACTTAGAGACCTTAACACAGTTTTTGGGCACATGTGTTACAGGGTTACACTAGGGAGATTATATGATGTTGCACATTTCACTGTAAGGACTGGCTCTCTTAGAGTACTTAATCATTCCCACAAAACAGTTAGCAAGTACGGCTGATGCAAACAGCCAAACAAACACATATGGAGAAAAGGCCAGCACCACAAGGACGTAAATAAAATACCACAGTTTATTCCATCACAATTCAGACCGGTTTCGGTATCTAGCCTTTATCAGTGATCACTGATGAAGGCTAGCTGCCGAAACCAGTCTGAATTGTGATGGAATAAACTGTGGTACTTTATCTGTGTCCATGTGGTGCTGGCCTTTTTTGCTATTCCCTTAGAGTACTTTACAGAGTTTGGGAACATAGATAAAGTGTTACATATTTAATGCTACATTGTTACTGAGGGGAGATTATCCTGCTGCTCCCTGATAAAGCTTGACCATCTTACTTGGAATACTTTACACAGTTTTGGGACATAGATAAAGTCTTACATTGTTTTGGTGGGCTGACCCTCAGTTTGGGGGCATAAATAGTGTTGTCAGTTTATACCTTACTGGTCTGGTGTTACTGCTTTACTTAAGGTACTTTGCACATTTCTGCGGTCACACCTGAACTATGGCTTTATGTCAGTGGAGAGGAAGGTAGTGGGAGCTTGCAAAGATGCTCCTTTGGATAGTACAGAATGACATGAAGTCCAAATTCCAGAACAGTGACACACACACTAGCGATTATGAAAATCTGAATTAACACAGTCTAAAATATAGAATGGGTAAGGATTACTGTAAAAATGTAAGGCATTAAAGTACACAGGCTAAAAGGGAGTGTGGGTAGTGTGTTTTTGCAGTCACCAGTGGTAGTGACTTTCACAAGTTAAAACGTTTGTGTATATACAAATTATTACAGAAAATTCTGAGCACTGATGCAGACCTAAAAATGGAATTGTAGAGTTATTTTAGACATTGGGACTGGCCACATACTATACATGCACAGCCACATAGGAAGGGGAATACAAATAGGAAGCTTCTTGTAGGAACCTGGAAAATTGACTTATTCAGTGTAAAGTTGAGTGTACATATCACGGTCCATGGGAAAAAGAAATGCAGCCAAAGACAGGACCTCGGGTAGAAGCAGTTCTTTTTATTGGATACAACCACAACAAAAGTTAAGCGCTTTCATCCCCGATAAAATTAAATGGGACAAACCACAACAAACGTTAAGCGCTTTCTTCCCTGATAAAATTAAATGGGACATCTTCAGAACAAAAACTATCTAAATTAAGCCAAGTTTAAATATTACTATTCAAACACATGCTCAACCAATCGCAATTAAAAAAACAATAAAAAGCTAATTAACCCTCAAAATTCCTGAGTTTCAGCAAACAATTTATGCTGGCATATTCGTTCAGGCCAGGATACTCAAATGCATTTAACTGCCATGGGAGTTTGTTTTGAGACTTATTGTTCCATCAGTCCTGGGGCAACAGCATTCACAGTATTTAGGGAGTTATAGTTCAAATGTGCAGCAGTGATACCCACAGATAGGGAGTTATAGTTCAAATGTGCAGCAGTGATACCCACAGATTGAGGGGGTGCTCAGGTGCGAGGGTTGTTGTAGAACCCCATAAGTAATGCTCACAGACTAAATGTGAAGTATGAATTGTATGAATTTTGTAAAACCTGGGGTACCACCATGCACACCACAAGGGGGAGTATGTAAAACCTGGGGTACCACCATGCACAGACCAAAGGCTTGAATGCCACCATGCACTGACGTATACTGACAACCACTTACTCTTAAAACAAGCAAATACCCTATGTGAGAGATGTAATTACATTATGAAATTGGAATCATTTTTCTCACTTAACAAACCGAACATCAAACAGGATGTGAGGACACACACTTCACCCCACACACAAAATGAGGTCATGATGCATAAACTCACTAGGAACCTACCAAAAATTAGAGACCTCCCAAACATAAACCACTTGCACACACTGCTATGCAAATAGAAACCACTACACATATTAACAAATACACCAGCGTGTCAGCAAATAAGCCGCTGAAGCAAAACCCCTCAAAACCTAATGTCTTGGTCATAGGAGACTCTATAGTGAGACACACAGATGTCCCCCTCAGCAGTTTGGACAAGGAGACGGCCACGGTCAGCTGCTTGTGAGGTGCCATTATCCATCAAATCACACATGTTCTCTTGTCACTCAACAACAAGTATCATCATGACTCTGTCATAGTCCATGTTGGGGTGAATGACTTTGAGATGTACCTCACTTAAATGAAGAGAGACATGGCAGAGGTCTCAGATTATGTGTCCCAGGCAGGTATGAGCCTAGCCCTAATTAGCATTCTACCTTTCCCCAGGATGATGCCACAATATAAAAAACAAAGCAAATGAACAAAAAATGATCAACTTCAACAACTGGCTTAGCTTGTGGTGTTAGTCCAGGGGGATCCAGTATCTGTCAGCCTGGGAATACGTAGTCGACAGGCCATGCTGCTCTGCCAGATATGGTCTGCACCTGCCTCCCCTAGGCTTTTGGCTACTGGCAAAGGCACTTACCTCACCCATAGTGCCATTTTTTAGGCAGTGTTAAAACAAAACATTTCCAATGTAGCAAAATCCACTCAAGACAAACTCAAGGTTCTGCTGCTTAAAGCTAGGAGTCTAAACATGAAATTGCATTTCCTGGAAGCACTCTTCACCTTGGAAGATGCTGATGTCTGTGCAGTTACTGAGACATAGTTTAAGGCCTCTGAGAGCACCCAGACCATGCAAGGCTATAATGTCTTCCACACATTCAGACCTCAAAATGAGCATGAAAGAACCAATGGTGGAGGTGGATCCATCTTCATTAAAGCCAATTACACCTCAAGACTGGTCAGACATTACAGCTTTCTGGAATTACGCCATTGCCAATAAACTATAGGCAAAATACACTACCACATCCGTGATAGCTGTAGGTCACCCATCATGAGCCAAGAAAAGCATACTGCCTACCTGGACTTACTGGAGTCACTCGCCATACAACCGAACACCTTAGTCATGGTAGATTTCAATTATCCTTCCATTGATTGGGTGACATACATGAGCACGAATATGCTTTCCCAAAGGTTCTTGAACTTTGTCAATACAAATGCTCTGGAACAGATAATCTACACCCCCACAAGGGGCTCAAATTTTCTAGACACAGTACTCATCAATATGGGGTGGTCACTGCACTGCCCCCTGTGTAATGCCCTCTCTGGTAACTTTGGACCAGAAATTTGTCTTGTTTGAAGTAACTATTGAACCTGTCACCACCACAGGAGCAAAAAAGCTAAACAACTTTTCCAAAGCAAGCTACAGCCTACTAAGCGATGGTATAAAAGTTTTATACCCCCCGCAATCACAGATAACAATGACTCCTATGCAGAGGTGTACACAAATCCCCTTTATAAACACTTAAGCAACTGTATAGGCTCTGTTGTGCCTAACTAGATTAAAACCAGGTCCTCCTGAAGAAACAAACCACCTTGGTGGACTTAAGTACAAACAGGTTATATAACAAAAGGAAGAAACTGATGTCTAAGAACAAGAGAGAAGTAACTCGGCAGAGAAAGAATTCCCTCCACAGCTTGAACAAGCAAATCAGAAATCTTGTCAAGTCCTCTAAAGCTAATTACTAAGGTAAACTAGCATCCCTAACTAAGCATAATCATAAGGCATTCTTTAACTGCGTCTGAAATCTACAAGGGAATGCCATGCTATTTGCCAAACTTGTCGTAGATGGTGCCAGTCATACTATACTGGAGGAAATTCCCAAACTGCTAGCTGATAGATTTGGTGCAAACTTCACCTCAAAGAATACCTGACACCAGTTCAAGTTGCATTAGCACATGCAGTTTTATTTTCTTTGTTTGAAACCAAGTAAAATGTGCTTCTTTCAGCCAATGCAAAATGATATTTGATAAACCAGCCATAGTCTAATGTTCAACTTAACTCTTTAGCCAAATGAGGACTGTTGTTGGATCAAACAGTACTTTATATAGCAGTTATTAATGAGGACTGTTGTTGGATCAAACGGTAGTTTATATAGCAGTTAATCTATGAGGGTATTGAGATCATACCCTTCTCTCTTTGTCTCTGCAATGTAACAAATCCAAGCAACTTTTTAGCGTGTTTGCAGTACTGACAGTGTGAACCCCTTCACCTTAGAGCTCGTACATGCATTACAGACCTCTCTTCCACTTTCGGACTCCAAGACTTAGGCATTTCTCTGCCTCTTCTTAGGTCTGCCTTAATCCTTTATTTGGAACTCTCTATCTTATTGTCTGTTGACCTAGATGATGGGCAATCTTCTTCTTAAGGAGTAGCTGCCCTAATATAGCTGTAGAGGAAACTGCTACTTATTAATTGCTATGGAAATGGTTTACCTGCCTGCTCCAGACTGCCTTCCTACCTCAGACTCTCTGACATATACTCCTTAGCAGTCATTAGTGCATTTCCCTGGCTCCATCATTAAGCACTAATATATATATATATATATATATATATATATATATATATATATATATATATATCATGTTCTACTGGCTCTTATGTGCTTTTCCACATGCTGAAGGTGTTTTCTGTTTTTTTTTCCTGTTAAATTTATATGGAGGTTAACTACAGTGTTCTTGGAATGCAGGTCATTGTTATTGATGGATAAAAAATGGGTGATAGTGGGATTTTGAAGGTTGTGAGGAAGATGGCATCTTGTGACTAAATGTGTAGTCTGTGTAGCCTGCACTAATTGCCTGTTATGCAGAAGAACAGAGCTGATGCATGCGTAAATAACACAGTCTTATTGGTCACTATTCCTCATCCATTTTATAGATGCACATTTGTTATAGAAACGTTAACATGTCATGTGTTGATTTTTATACTTGCATAAAAATGTTATACTGGGAGTGAATGAGAATATCTGACCAGTCTTATTGCAAACCCACTCCTGAATCTTAGTTTTCACAAAACCATCATTGAATAGGATGAAAGAAAATGAATTTTAGCAAATTGGCAACCAGGGCACCTTAATCAGTTTTGACACAGTTGTTAAAATGCTTGATGAAACAAAGTAATTTCATCAGTTGATACAGTGAACTGCAGAACAAATAAATTATTTGTGTTTACAGGTGCCAGAAACTTTTGAAGATGTTGCTGTTGAATTTTCAAGGGAGGAGTGGGAAATGCTGAGTAAAAGAGAGAAGAAACTACACCGGGAAGTGATGGTGCAGAACTTCGATCACATGATAGATGTTGGTAAGGAAATCTCAGAGTTGTATCCTTATCTATACAGACTCAGATTTATTCAAGTATCTCTGCAGTGCAGCATTCAGATGTTATTATTTCTTTCAGGTATAAGTGTTAAGTAACAAATGCTGAGTAAGGCCTGAGCACATTACAGTATATTGATAAACTGATATGCAAAGGATTCATTTAGTAACCTGATAATAATCATTTTTTCTACATTATACAGGCATGACATCAATCTTAGAGCTGCACCCTTTCTTGATGAGGTACACATACATATAAGAGTGGTGGTGTCATGCTAGTTGAAATCAAAAAATCATTTCAAGGATTTGTTGAGACGTTGGTTTGGTTCAGAGCATTAAAATTCTGTGTGCTTCTTAAATCTTCTGTTTTTTTTTTGTTTTTTTTTCATACTGTTTGTATTTTTATTATTTTTCTATTAATAATTGCTTAGAGTTCCATTGCTGGAAATCACAGCTAGTAACCAAACATTTATTTTGATTGTAGTACAAAGCAGATGTCACACACTCTAAGTAATACAGTACTCAGTAACAATATTCATTACTTAAACCTTATTGCTGTAATGTTTTAATATGACTCCTGCATTGTCTTGGCATCCTATACCGTTGATACCCGTTTTTAAATTAAAAACAAGATTCCGTTTTTTAAATAAATCCTCCAGCTCAGAATTAATTTAGGGTGAAATGTTTTGCTAGTACAATTAATGTAGTGAAATTATTACCATGAACTAATAAGTGCAACATAACAAGTGATGCAGAGATTGCATGTAGTCAATTATTAACACAGTTGTTTTCCATCTGTGCTGTAATGTAATTGATGTAAGCTTTAAATATACTACTGACTAAGCTACAATAATTGTATGTCATGTGGTACACAGCCCTTTATTTTTTTTCTAGAAGACAGTGAAATTAAATACCGCATGGATGTTTAAACTCAATGAAAGTGTTAGCGTTGCTAGTGTACCATAACAGACATTTGCATGTTATTGGGTTTTATTCCTATACTAGGTATCTGCATTACTTTTCCAGTACTTACACTGCATTGCAGAATGGGGGTACTATACTCCTGGGTGTGCCATCCTTCGAATGACAAGTTAAACCGAGGGTCCATCTGCTGAGTTGGTGGTAGCACAGCTGGATGTGTAGAACATCCCACAGTACTTATCAAAAGGAGAAGGACAAGTTCACCAGTGCCCTCCCCAAACTTCCCCTATTTAGTATGAACTACTACCTCAGGTCTCCCTTGAAAAGAGTCCTTTGGCCTAGTGGGACTAACCAAGCCAACATAGTGTAAATAAATATATATGCTGTAATGACTGGAAAAATGTATTTTCAGTTAAGCATTTCTGAGTGGAAGTTTAATGCACAGTTAGGATAATCTTGCAACTTTTCAGAAAACTGTCAATTTGGAAACGGAAATTAGATGTGTTCCTTATAGTGAACTACATAGTAGAGAAATTTAGAAAATATGCAATGTGCCACTTTTCTTAATTTAACCAAGGAAGAAGCCTTGAAAATATTTATGTATTAACTTTAATGAAGAAGAAGAAAAATATCAGAAATTACAAAAAGGTTTGGGAATGCTTGAAAACATTAAAGCAATTTGTCATTTATTCTCTACAAGAGAATAAGGTGCTAGCTATGTAGATGGTTAGTATATGTGGTGTTGTGTTCCAGGTGGTTGTCCTTCTTTGTGCTGGCTGTGTAAATGGTTAGTACATGTGGTGTTGTGTTCCAGGTGGTTGTCCTTCTTTGTGCTGGCTGTGTAGATGGTTAGTACATGTGGTGCTGTGTTCCAGGTGGTTATCCTTCTTAGTGCTGACTATGTAGATGGTTAGTAAATGTGGTGTTGTGCTCCAGGTGGTTATACTTTTTAGTGCCGGCTGTGTAGATGGTTAGTACATGTGGTGTTGTGTTCCAGGTGATTATCCTTCTTGGTGCTGACTATGTAGATGGGTAGTACATGTGGTGCTGTGTTCCAGGTGGCTGTCCTTCTTACTGCTGATGACTATGTAGATGGTTAGTACATGTGGTGTTGTGTTCCAGTTGATTATCCTTCTTAGGGCTAACTATGTAGATGGTTAGTACATGTGGTGCTGTGTTCCAGGTGGTTATCCTTCTTAGTGCTGTCTCTGTAGAAGGTTAGTACATGTGGTGTTGTGTTCCAGGTGGTTATCCTTCTTAGAGCTGATGACTATGTAGATGGTTAGTATATGTGGTGTTGTGCTCCAGGTGGTTATCCTTCTTAGTGCTGGCTGTGAAGATGGTTAGTACATGTGGTGTTGTGCTCCAGGTGGTTATCCTTCTTAGTGGTGACTATGTAGATGGTTAGTACATGGGGTTTTGTGTTCCAGGTGGTTATCCTTCTTAGTGCTGACTATGTAGATGGTTAGTACATGTGGTGTTGTGTTCCAGGTTGTTGTCCTTCTTAGTGCTGACTGTGTAGATGGTTAGTATATGTGATCTTGTGTTCCAGGTGGTTATCCTTCTTAGTGGTGACTATGTAGATGGTTAGTACATGTGGTGTTGTGCTCCAGGTGGTTATCCTTCTTAGTGCCGGCTGTGTAGATGGTTAGTACATGTGGTGTTGTGTTCCAGGTGGCTATCCTTCTTAGGGCTGACTGTGTAGATGGTTAGTGTATGTGATTTTGTGATCCAGGTGGTTATCCTTGTTAGTGCTGGCTGTGTAGATGGTTAGTAAATGTGGTGTTTTGTTCCAGGTGGTTATCCTTCTTAGTGCTGACAATGTAGATGGTTAGTAAATGTGTTGTTTGTGTTCCAGGTGGTTATCCTTCTTAGTGCTGACTATGTAGACAGTTAGTACATGTGGTGTTGTGCCCCAGGTGGTTATCCTTCTTAGTGCTGGCTATGTAGATGGTTAGTACATGTGGTGTTGTGTTCCAGGTGATTATCCTTCTTAGTGCTGACTGTGTAGATGGTTAGTACCTGGGGTGTTGTGTTCCAGGTGGTTATGCTTCTTAGTGCTCGCTGTGTAGATGGTTAGTAAATGAGGTGTTGTGTTCCATGTCGTTATCCTTCTTAGTGCTGGCTGTGTAGATGGTTAGTAAATGTGGTGTTGTTTTTCAGGTGGTTATCCTTCTCAGTGCTGACTATGTAGATGGTTAGTACATGTGGTGTTGTGCCCCAGGTTATTATCCTTCTTAGACCTGGCTATGTAAATGGTTAGTACATGTGGTGTTGTGTTCCAGGTGGTTATCCTTCTTAGTGCTGATTATGTAGATGGTTAGTACATGTGGAGCTGTGTTCGAAGTGGTTATCCTTCTTAGTGCCGTCTGTGTAGATGGTTAGTGTATGTGGTGTTGTGTTCCAGCTTTTTATCCTTCTTAGTGCTGACTGTGTAGATGGTTAGTACATGTGGTGTTGTGTTCCAGGTGGTTATCCTGCTTAGTGCTGTGTAGATGGTTAGTGCTTGTGGTTTTGTGTTCCAGGTGGTTATCCTTTTTAGTGCCGGCGGTGTAGATGGTTAGTGTATGTGGTGTTGTGGCTCAGGTGATTATCCTTCTTAGTGCTGACTATGTAGATGGTTAGTACATGTGGTGTTGTGTTCCATGTGGTTGTCTATCTTAGTGCTGTCTATGTAGATGGTTAGCACATATGGTGTTGTGTTCCAGGTGGTTATCCTTCTTCGTGCCGGCTGTGTAGATGGTTAGTTTATGTGATTTTATGTTCCAAGTGGTTATCCTTCTTAGTGCTGACTATGTTGATGGTTAGTAAATGTGTTGTTTTGTTTCAGGTGGTTATCCTTCTTAGTGCTATGTAGATGGTTAGTAGATGTGTTTTTTGTGTTCCAGGTGGTTATCCATCTTAGTGCTGGGATTGCAGATGGTTAGTACATGTGGTGTTGTGTTCCAGGTGGTTATCCTTCTTAGTGCTGACTATGTAGATGGTTAGTACATGTGGTGTTGTGTTCCAGGTTGTTATCCTACTTAGTGCTGACTGTGTAGATGGTTAGTATATGTGATCTTGTGTTCCAGGTGGATATCCTACTTAGTGCTGGCTGTGCAGATGGTTAGTACATGTGGTGTTGTGTTCCAGGTTGTTTTCCATCTTAGTGCTGACTGTGTAGATGGTTAGTACATGTGGTGTTGTGTTCCAGGTTGTTTTCCTTCTTAGTGCTGACTGTGTAGATGGTTAGTGTATGTGATCTTGTGTTCCAGGTGGTTATCCTTCGTAGTGCTGACTATGCAGATGCTTAGTACTTGTGGTTTTGTTTTCCATGTGGTTATCCTTCTTAGTGACATCTGTGTAGATGGTTAGTGTATGTGCTGTTGTGTTCCAGGTGGTTATCCTTCTTACTGCTGGCTGTGTAGATGGTTAGTGTATGTGGTTTTGTGTTCCTGGTGGTTATCCTTCTTAGTGCTGACTGTGTATATGGTTAGTGTATGTGGTGTTTTCCAGGGGTTATCCTTCTTAGTGCCGGCTGTGTAGATGGTTAGTTTATGTGATTTTGTGTTCCAAGTGGTTATCCTTATTAGTGCTGATTATGTAGATGGTTAGTACATGTGGTGTTGTGTTCTAGGTGGTTATCCTTCTTAGTGGTGCCTATGTAGATTGTTAGTACATGTGGTGTTGTGTGTCAGGTGGTTATCCTTCTTAGTGCTATGTAGATGGTAAGTACTTGTGGTTTTGTGTTCCAGGTGGTTATCCTTTTTAGTGCTGGCTGTGTAGATGGTTAGTGTATGTGGTTTTATGTTCCAGGTGGTTATCCTTTTTAGTGCTGACTATATGGATGCTTAGTGTATGTGGGGTTGTGTTCCAGGCGATTATTCTTCTTAGTGCTGACTATGTAGATGGTTAGTACATGTGGTCATGTGGTGTTGTGTTCCAGGTGGTTATCCTTCTTAGTGCTGACTGTGTTGATGGTTAGTACATGTGTGTTGTGTTCCAGGTGGTTATCCTTCTTAGTTACGGCTCTGTAGATTTTTAGTACATGTGGTGTTGTGTACGAGGTGGTTATCCTTCATAGTACTGACTATGTAGATGGTTAGTACATGTGGTTGTGTGTTCCATATGGTTATCCTTCTTATTGCGGACTGTGTAGATGGTTAGTACATGTGGTGCTGTGTTCCATGTGGTTATCCTTCTTGGTGCTGGCTGTGTAGATGGAAATGTGGTGTTCCAGGTTGTTATCCTTCTTAGTGCCTGCTCTGTTGATGGTTAGTTCATGTGGTTCTTTGTCCAGGTGGATATCCTTCTTAGTGATGGCTATGTAGATGGCTAGTACAGGTGGTTCTTTGTTCCAGATGGTTTTCCTTAGTGCTGGATGTGTAGATGGTTAGTACATGTGGTGTTGTGTTCCAAGTGGGTATCCTTGCTAGTGCTGACTATGTAGATGGTTAGTACATGTGATGTTGTGTTCCACATTGTTATCCTTGTTTGTGGTGGCTGTGTATATGGTTAGTGTATGTGGTTTTGTGTTTCAGGTGGTTATAGTTAGTGCTGGCTGTGTAGATGGTTAGTGTATGTAGTTTTGTATTCCAGGTGGTTATTCTTCTTAGTGCTGACTTTGTAGATGGTTAGTATATGTGGTGTTTTGTTCCAGGTGGTTATCCTTCTTAGTGCTGACTATGTAGATGGTTAGTACATGTGGTGTATTCCAGGTGGTTATCCTTCATAGTGCTGGCTGTGTAGATAGTTAGTTAGTACAGGTGGTGTTCTTTTCCAGGTGGTTATCCTTGTTAGTGGTGGCTGTGCAGATGGTTAGTACATGTTGTTTTGTGTTCCTCGTAATGCCGGCTGTGTAGATGGTTAGTACATGTGGTGTTATGTTCCAGGTTGTTATCCTTCTTAGTGCTGGCTGTGTAGATGGTTAGTTTATGTGGTTTTGTATTCCAAGTGGTTATCCTTCTTAGTGCTGGCTGTGTAGATGGTTAGTACATGTGGTGTTGTGTTTCAGGTGGTTATCCTTCTTAGTAGTGCTATGTAGATGGTTAGTACATGTGGTGATGTGTTTCAGGTGGTTATCCTTCTTCGTGCCTGCTGTGTTGATGGTTAGTAAATGTGGTGTTGTGTTCCAGGTTGTCATCATTCATATTGCTGGCTGTGTAGATGGTTAGTTTATGTGGTTTTGTATCCCAGGTGGTTATCCTTCTTAGTGTTGACTATGTAAATGGTTATTACATGTGGTGTTGTTTTCCATGTGGTTATCCTTCTGAGTGCTGACTATGTAGATGGTTATTACATGTGGTATTGTGTTCCAGGTGGTTATCCTTCTTAGTGGTGCCTATGTAGATGGTTAGTACATGTGGTGATGTGTTTCAGGTGGTTATCTTTCTTAGTGCTATGTAGATGGTTAGTGGATGTGTTTTTTGTGTTCCAGCTGGTTATCCTTCTTAGTGCTGACTATGTAGCTGTTTATTGTATGTGGTGTTGTGTTCCAGGTGATTACCCTTATTAGTGCTGACTATGTAGATGGTTAGTACATGTGGTCATGTGCTGTTGTGTTCCAGGTGGTTATCCTTTTTAGTGTCAGCTCTGTAGATGGCTAGTACATGTGGCTCTGTGTTCCAGGTGGTAATCCTTCTTAGTGCTGGCTGTGTAGATGGTTAATGTATGTAGTGTTGTGTTCCAGCTGGTTATCCTTCTTAGTGCTGACTGTGTAGATGGTTAGTACATATGGTGTTGTGTTCCAGATGGTTATCCTTCTTAGTGCTATGTAGATGGTTAGTACTTGTGGTTTTGTGTTCCAGGTGGTTATCCTTTTTAGTGCTGGCGGTGTAGATGGTTAGTGTATGTGGGGTTGTGTTCCAGGTGATTATCCTTCTTAGTGCTGACTATGTAGATGGTTAGTACATGTGGGTATGTGGTGTTGTGTTCCAGGTGGTTATCCTTCTTAGTGCTGACTATGTAGATGGTTAGTACATGTGGTTTTGTGTTCCAGGTGGTTATCCTTCTTAGTGCTGACTGTGTAGATGGTTAGTACATGTGGTGTTGTGCTCCAGGTGGTTATCCTTCTTAGTGTTGGCTGTGTAGATGGTTAGTAAATGTGGTGTTCCAGGTTGTTGTCCTTCTTAGTGCCGGCTCTGTAGATGGTTAGTACATGTGTTTCTTTGTTCCAGCTGGGTATCCTTCTGAGTGCCGGCTGTGTAGATGGTTAGTGTATGTGTTTTTTGTTTTTCAGGTGGTTATCCCTTCTTAGTGCAGACTATGTAGATGGTTAGTACATGTGGTTCTGTCTTCCAGGTGGTTATCCTTCTTAGTGCCGGCTGTGTAGATGGTTAGTTTATGTGGTGTTGTGTTCCAGGTTGTCATCCTTCTTAGTGCTGACTGTGTAGATCGTTGGTACATGTGGTGTTGTGTTCCAGGTGGTTATCCTTCTTAGTGCTATGTAGATGGTTAGTAGATGTGTTTTTTGTGTTCCAGGTGGTTATTCTTCTTAGTGCTGACTATGTAGATGGTTAGTACATGTAGTGTTGTGTTCCAGGTGGTTATCCTTCTTAGTGCTGACTATGTAGATGGTTAGTACATGTGTTGTTGTGTTCCAGGTGGTTATCCTTCTTAGTACTGACTATGTAGATGGTTAGTACATGTAGTGTTGTGTTCCAGGTGGTTATCCTTCTTAGTGCTGACTATGTAGATGGTTAGTATATGTGTTGTTGTGTTCCAGGTGGTTATCCTTCTTAGTACTGACTATGTAGATGGTTAGTACATGTAGTGTTGTGTTCCAGGTGGTTATCCTTCTTAGTACTGACTTTGTAGATGGTTAGTATATGTGGTGTTTTGTTCCAGGTGGTTATCCTTCTTAGTGCTGACTATGTAGATGGTTAGTACATGTGGTGTTGTGTTCCCGGTGGTTATCCTTCTTAGTGCTGACTATGTAGATGGTTAGTATATGTGGTGTTGTGTTTCAGGTGTTTATCCTTCTTAGTTGCTGACTTTGTAGATGGTTAGGGTATGTGGTGTTGTGGCTCAGGTGATTATCCTTCTTAGTGCTGACTATGTAGATGGTTAGTACATGTGGTGTTGTGTTCCAGGTGGTTATCCTTCTTCGTGCCTGCTGTGTAGATGGTTAGTAAATGTGTTTTTATGTTCCAGGTGGTTATCCTTCTTAGTGCTGACTATGTTGATGGTTAGTAAATGTGTTGTTTTGTTTCAGGTGGTTATCCTTCTTAGTGCTATATAGATGGTTAGTAGATGTGTTTTTTGTGTTCCATGTGGTTATCCTTCTTAGTGCTGACTATGTAGATGGTTAGTACATGTGGTGTTGTGTTCCAGGTTGTTTTCCTTCTTAGTGCTGACTATGTAGATGGTTAGTGTATGTGATCTTGTGTTCCAGGTTGTTTTCCTTCTTAGTGCTGACTATGCAGATGCTTAGTACATGTGGTTTTGCTTTCCATGTGGTTATCCTTCTTAGTGCCGGCTGTGTAGATGGTTAGTGTATGTGGTGTTGTGTTCCAGGTTGTTTTCCTTCTTAGTGCTGACTGTGTATATCATTGGTACATGTGGTGTTGTGATCCAGGTGGTTATCCTTCTTAGTGCTATGTAGATGGTTAGTGCTTGTGGTTTTGCTTTCCATGTGGTTATCCTTCTTAGTGCCAGCTGTGTAGATGGTTAGTGTATGTGGTTTTGTGTTCCAAGTGGTTATCCTTCTTAGAGGTGCCTATGTAGATGGTTAGTACATGTCGTTTTGTGTTTCAGCTGCTTATCCTTTTTAGTGCTATGTAGATGGTTAGTACTTGTGGTTTTGTGTTCCAGGTGGTTATCGTTTTTAGTGCCAGCTGTGTAAATGGTTATCCTTCTTAGTGCTGATTATGTAGATGGTTAGTACATGTGGTGTTGTGTTCCAGGTGGTTATCCTTCTTAGTGGTGCCTATGTAGATTGTTAGTACATGTGCTGTTGTGTTTCAGGTGGTTATCCTTCTTAGTGCTATGTAGATGGTTAGTACTTGTGGTTTTGTGTTCCAAGTGGTTATCCTTATTAGTGCTGATTATGCAGATATTTAGTACATGTGGTGTTGTGTTCCAGGTGGTTATCCTTCTTAGAGGTGCCTATGTAGATGGTTAGTACATGTCGTTTTGTGTTTCAGCTGCTTATCCTTTTTAGTGCTATGTAGATGGTTAGTACTTGTGGTTTTGTGTTCCAGGTGGTTATCCTTTTTAGTGCCGGCTGTGTAGATGGTTAGTGTATGTGGTGTTGTGTTCCAGGTTGTTTTCCTTCTTAGTGCTGACTGTGTATATCATTGGTACATGTGATGTTGTGTTCCAGGTGGTTATCCTTCTTACAACTGGCTGTGTAGATGGTTAGTGTATGTGGTTTTGTGTTCCTGGTGGTAATCCTTCTTAGTGCTGACTGTGTATATGGTTAGTGTATGTGGTGTTTTCCAGGGGTTATCCTTCTTAGTGCCGGCTGTGTAAATAGTTAGTTTATGTGATTTTGTGTTCCAAATGGTTATCCTTATTAGTGCTGATTATGTAGATATTTAGTACATGTGGTGTTGTGTTCCAGGTGGTTATCCTTCTTAGTGGTGCCTATGTAGATGGTTAGTACATGTCATTTTGTGTTTCAGCTGCTTATCCTTTTTAGTGCTATGTAGATGGTTAGTACTTGTGGTTTTGTGTTCCAGGTGGTTATCCTTTTTAGTGCCAGCTGTTTAAATGTTTATCCTTTTTAGTGCTGATTATGTAGATGGTTAGTACATGTGGTGTTGTGTTCCAGGTGGTTATCCTTCTTAGTGGTGCCTATGTAGATTGTTAGTACATGTGGTGTTGCGTTTCAGGTGGTTATCCTTCTTAGTGCTATGTAGATGGTTAGTACTTGTGGTTTTGTGTTCCAGGTGGTTATCCTTTTTAGTGCTGACTATATGGATGCTTAGTGTATGTGGGGTTGTGTTCCAGGCGATTATCCTTCTTAGTGCTGACTGTGTAGATGGTTAGTACATGTGGTCATGTGGTGTTGTGTTCCAGGTGGTTATCATTCTTAGTGCTGACTGTGTAGATGGTTAGTACATGTGGTGTTGTGTTCCATGTGGTTATCCTTCTTGGTGCTGGCTGTGTAGATGGAAATGTGGTGTTCCAGGTTGTTATCCTTCTTAGTGCCTGCTCTTTTGATGGTTAGTTCATGTGGTTCTTTGTCCAGGTGGATATCCTTAGTGATAGCTATGTAGATGGTTAGTACAGGTGGTTCTTTGTTCCAGACTGTTTTCCTTAGTGCTGGATGTGTAGATGGTTAGTACATGTGGTTTTATGTTCCAAGTGGGTATCCTTGCTAGTGCTGACTATGTAGATGGTTAGTACATGTGGTGTTGTGTTCCATGTGGTTATCCTTGTTTGTGGTGGCTGTGTACATGGTTAGTGTATGTGTTTTTTTGTTTCAGGTGGTTAATGTTAGTGCTGGCTGTGTAGATGGTTAGTGTATGTAGTTTTGTATTCCAGGTGGTTATTCTTCTTAGTGCTGACTTTGTAGATGGTTAGTACATGTGGTGTTGTATTCCAGGTGGTTATCCTTCATAGTGCTGGCTGTGTTGATAGTTAGTTAGTACAGGTGGTGTTCTTTTCCATGTGGTTATCCTTGTTAGTGGTGGCTGTGTAGATGGTTAGTACATGTGCTTTTGTGTTCCTCTTAATGCCGGCTGTGTAGATGGTTAGTACATGTGGTGGTGTGTTCCAGGTTGTTATCCTTCTTAGTGCTGGCTGTGTAGATGGTTAGTTTATGTGGTTTTGTATTCCAAGTGGTTATCCTTCTTAGTGCTGGCTGTGTAGATGGTTAGTGCATGTGGATTTGTGTTCCAGGTGGTTATCTTTCTTAGTGCTGACTGTGTAAATTGTTAGTACATGTGGTGTTGTGTTCTATGTGGTTGTCCTTCTTAGTGCTGACTATGTATATGGTTAGTACATGTCGTGTTGTGTTCCAGGTGGTTATCCTTCTTCGTGCTCGCTGTGTAGATGGTTAGTAAATGTGGTGCTGTGTTCCAGGTGGTTATCCTTCTTAGTGCCGGCTGTGTAGTTGGTTAGTTTATGTGATTTTGTGTTCCAATTGGTTATCCTTCTTAGTGCTGACTATGTTGATGGTTAGTACATGTGGTGTTGTGTTTCAGGTGGTTATCCTTCTTAGTGCTATGTAGATGTGTTTTTTGTGTTCCAGGTGGTTATCCTTCTTAGTGCTGGCTGTGTTGATGGTTAGTAAATGTGGTGTTGTGTTCCAGGTTGTCATTCTTCATATTGCTGGCTGTGTAGATGGTTAGTTTATGTGGTTTTGTATCCCAGGTGGTTATCCTTCTTAGTGTTGACTATGTATATGGTTATTACATGTGGTGTTGTGTTCCAGGTGGTTATCCTTCTTAGTGGTGCCTATGTAGATGGTTAGTACATGTGGTGATGTGTTTCAGGTGGTTATCTTTCTTAGTGCTATGTAGATGGTTAGTAGATGTGTTTTTTGTGTTCCAGCTGGTTATCCTTCTTAGTGCTGAGTATGTAGCTGTTTAGTGTATGTGGTGTTGTGTTCCAGATGATTATCCTTATTAGTGCTGACTATGTAGATGTTTAGTACATTTGGTCATGTGCTGTTGTGTTCCAGGTGGTTATCCTTCTTAGTGTTGGCTCTGTAGATGGCTAGTACATGTGGCTCTGTGTTCCAGGTGGTAATCCTTCTTAGTGATGGCTGTGAAGATGGTTAGTACATGTGGAGCTGTGTTCCAGGTGGTTATCCTTCTTAGTGCTGGCTGTGTAGATGGTTAGTACATGTGGTGTTGTGTTCCAGGTGGTTATGCTTCTTAGTGCTGACTATGTAGATGGTTAGTACATCTGGTGTTGTTTTCCAGGTGGTTATCCTTCTTAGTGCTATATAGATGTTTAGTACATGTTTTGTTGTGTTCCAGGCGGTTATCCTTCTTAGGGCTGGATGTGTAGATGGTTAGTAAATGTGGTTCTGTATTCCAGGTGGTTATCCTTCTTAGTGCTGACTGTGTGTATGGTTAGTGTATGTGGTTGTGTTCCCTGAGGTTATCCTTCTTAGTGCTGACTATGTAGATAGTTAGTACATGTAGTGTTGTGTTCCATGTGGTTATCCTTCTTAGTGGTGCCTATGTAGATGGTTAGTACATGTGGTGTTGTGTTTCAGGTGGTTATCCTTCTTAGTGCTATGTAGATGGTTAGTACATGTGGTTTTGTGTTCCAGGTGGTTATCCTTTTTAGTGCCTGCTGTGCAGATAGTTAGTGTATGTGGTTTTAGGTTTCAGGAGATTATCCTTCTCAGTGCTGACTATGTGGATGGTTAGTGTATGTGGTGTTGTGTTCCAGGTGATTATCCTTCTTAGTGATGACTATGTAGATGCTTAGTACATGTGGTCATGTGGTGTTGTTTTCCAGGTGGTTATCCTTAGTGCTGACTGTGTAGATGGTTAGTACATGTGGTGTTGTGTTCCAGGTGGTTATCCTTCTTAGTGCCGGCTCTGTAGATGATTAGAACATGTGGTGCTGTGCATGAGGTGGTTGTCCTTTATAGTGCCGGCTCTATAGATGATTAGTACATGTGATTCTTTGTTCCACGTGGTTATCCTTCTTAGTGATGGCTGTGTAGATGGTTAGTACATGTGGTTCTTTGTTCCAGGTCATTCTCCTTCTTGGTGATGGCTGTGTAGATGGTTAGGACATGTGGTGCTGTGTTCCAGGTGGTTATCCTTCTTAGTGCTGACTTTGTAGTTGTTTAATACATGTGGTGTTGTCTTTCAAGTGGTTATCCTTCTTAGTGCTGACTATGTAGATGGTTAGTACATGTGGTGTTGTGTTCCAGGTGGTTATCCTTCTTAGTGCTGGCTGTGTATATGGTTAGAATATGTGGTTTTATGTTCCAGGTGGTTATCGTTTGTGCTGGCTTTGTAGATGGTTAGTGTATGTGGTTTTGTATTCCAGGTGGTTATCCTTCTTAGTGCTGACTATGTAGATGGTTAGTATATGTGATGTTGTGTTTCAGGTGGTTATCCTTCTTAGTGCTGACTTTTTAGATGGTTAGTACATGTGGTGTTGTGCTCTTGTGTTCCAGGTGGTTATCCTTCTTAATGTCGGCTCTGTAGATGGCTAGTACATGTGGCTCTGTGTTCCAGTTGGTAATCCTTCTTAGTGATGGCTGTGAAGATGGTTAGTACATGTGATGCTGTGTTCCAGGTGGTTATCCTTCTTGGTGCCGGCTCTGTAGATGGTTAGTACATGTGGTTAGTGCTGACTATGTAGATGGTTAGTATGTGTGATGGTGTGTTCCAGGCGGTTATCCTTCTTAGTGCTGACTTTGTAGATGGTTAGTACATGTGGTGTTGTGTTCCCGGTGGTTATCCTTTTTAGTGCTGATTATGTTGATGGTTAGTACATGTGGTGTTGTGTTAGTGCTGGCTGTGTAGATAGTTAGTACATGTGGTTTTGTGTTCCTGTTTGGGCCGGCTGTGCAGATGGTTAGTGTATGTGTTTTTTTTTTTCATGTGGTTATCCTTCTTAGTGCTGGTTGTGTAGATGATTAGTACATGTGTTGTTGTGTTCCTGGTGGTTATCCTTCTTAGTGCTGAATATGTAGATGGTTAGTACATGTGATGTTGTGTTCCAAGTGGTTATCCTTCTTCGTGCTGCTGTGTAGATGGTTAGTACATGTGGATTTTTTTTCCAGGTGGTTATCCTTTTTAGTGCTGAATATGTAGATTGTTAGTAAATGTGGTGTTGTGTTCCAGGTGATTATCCTTCTTAGTGCTGGCTGTGTAGGTAGTTAGTGTATGTGGTGTTCTGCCCCAGGTGGTTATCCTTCTTAGTGCTATGTAGATGGTTAGTACCTGAGGTGTTGTGTTCCAGGTGGTTATCCCTGTTAGTGCTGATTGTGTAGATGGTTAGTGTATGTGATTTTGTGTTCCAGGTGGTTATCCTTGTTAGTGCTGACTATGTAGATGGTTAGTACATGTGGTTTTCTGCCCCAGGTGGTTATCCTTCTTAATGCTGGCCATATAGATGGTTAGTACATGTGGTGTTGTGTTGCAGGTTGTTATCCTTCTTAGTGCTGGCTGTGTATATGGTTAGTACATGTGGTGTTGTGTTCCAGGTGGTTATCCTTCTTAGTGTTGACAATGTAGATGGTTAGTACATGAGATTTTCTGTTCCAGGTGGCTATCCTTCTTAGTGCTGGCTATATAGATGGTTAGTGTATGTGGTTTTGTGTTCGAGGTGGTTATCCTTCTAAGTGCTGACTGTGTATATGGTTAGTGTATGCGATGTTGTGTTCCACGGGGTTATCCTTCTTAGTGCTGGCTGTGTAGATGGTTAGTTGATGTGATTTTGTATTCCAAGTGGTTATCCTTCTTAGTGCTGATTTATGTAGATGGTTAGTGCATGTGGTGTTGTGTTCCAGGTGGTTATCCTTCTTAGTGGTGCCTATGTAGATGGTTAGTACATGTGATGTTGTGTTTCAGGTGGTTATCCTTTTTAGTGCCGGCTGTGTAGATGGTTAGTGTATGTGGTTTTGTGTTCCAGGTGGTTATCCTTCTTAGTGGTGCCTATGTAGATTGTTAGTCCATGTGCTGTTGTGTTTCAGGTGGTTATCCTTCTTAGTGCTATGTAGATGGTTAGTATTTGTGGTTTTGTGTTCCAGGTGGTTGGTTTTGGTGCTGGCTGTGTAGATGGTTAGTGTATGTGGTGGTTTTTTTCCAGGTGGTTATACTTCTTGGTGCCGGCTGTGCAGTTGGCTAGTACATGTGGTTAGTGCTGACTATGTAGATGGTTAGTATATGCGATGGTGTGTTCCAGGTGGTCATCCTTCTTAGTGCTGACTATGTAGATGATTAGTACATGTTGTGTTGTGTTAGTGCTGGCTGTGTAGATAGTACAGATGGTGTTGTGTTCCAGGTGGTTATCCTTGTTATTGCTGGCCGTGTAGATGATTAGTACATGTGGTTTTGTGCTCCTCTTTGGGCCGTCTGTGCAGATGGTTAGTACATGTGGTGTTGTGTTCCATGTTGTTATCTTTCTTAGTGCTGGCTGTGTAGATGGTTAATGTATATGTTTTTTTCCAGGTGGTTATCCTTCTTAGTGCTGGCTGTGTAAATGGTTAGTACATGTGGTGTTGTGTTCCAGGTGGTTATCCTTCTTAGTACCGGCTGTGTAGATGGTTAGTAAATGTGGTGTTTTGTTCCAGGTGGCTATCTTTCTTAGTGCTGACTATGTAACTGGTTAGTACATGTGGTGTTGTGTTCCAGATGGTTATCCTTCTTAGTGCTGGCTGTGTAGATGGTTAGTACATGTGGTGTTGTGTTCCAGGTGGTTATCCTTCTTAGTGCCAGCTGTGTAGATGGTTAGTAAATGTGGTGTTTTGTTCCAGGTGGCTATCTTTCTTAGTGCTGACTATGTATATGGTTAGTACCTGGGGTGTTGTATTCCAGGTGGTTATCCTTCTTAATGCTGGCTGTGTAGATGGTTAGTACATGTGGTGTTGTGTTCCAGGTGGTTATCCTTCTTAGTGCCAGCTGTGTAGATGGTTAGTAAATGTGGTGTTTTGTTCCAGGTGGTTATCCTTCTTAGTGCTGACAATGCAGATGGTTAGTACATGAGATTTTCTGTTCTAGGTGGTTATCCTTCTTAGTGCTGGCTGTATAGATGGTTAGTGTATGTGGTTTTGTGTTCGAGGTGGTTATCCTTCTTAGTGCTGACTGTGTATATGGTTGGTTAGTGTATGTGGTGTTTTCCAGGGGGTTATTCTGCTTAGTGCCGGCTGTGTAGATGGATAGTTTATGTGATTTTGTGTTCTCAATGGTTGTCCTTCTTAGTGCTGATTATGTAGATGGTTAGTACATGTGGTGTTGTGTTCCAGGTGGTTATCCTTCTTAGTGATGCCTATGTAGATGGTTAGTACATGTGGTGTTGTGTTTCAGGTGGTTATCCTTCTTAGTGCTGGCTGTGTAGATGGTTAGTACATGTGGTGTTGTGTTCCAGGTGGTTATCCTTCTTAGTGGTGCCTATGTAGATTGTTAGTACATGTGCTGTTGTGTTTCAGGTGGTTATCCTTCTTAGTGCTATGTAGATGGTTAGTACTTGTGGTTTTGTGTTCCAGGTGGTTGGTTTTGGTGCTGGCTGTGTAGATGGTTAGTGTATGTGGTGGTTTTTTTCCAGGTGGTTATACTTCTTGGTGCCGGCTGTGCAGTTGGCTAGTACATGTGGTTAGTGCTGACTATGTAGATGGTTAGTATATGCGATGGTGTGTTCCAGGTGGTTATCCTTCTTAGTGCTGACTATGTAGATGATTAGTACATGTTGTGTTGTGTTAGTGCTGGCTGTGTAGATAGTACAGGTGGTGTTGTGTTCCAGGTGGTTATCCTTGTTATTGCTGGCCGTGTAGATGATTAGTACATGTGGTTTTGTGCTCCTCTTTGGGCCGTCTGTGCAGATGGTTAGTACATGTGGTGTTGTGTTCCATGTTGTTATCTTTCTTAATGCTGGCTGTGTAGATGGTTAGTGTATATGTTTTTTTCCAGGTGGTTATCCTTCTTAGTGCTGGCTGTGTAAATGGTTAGTACATGTGGTGTTGTGTTCCAGGTGGTTATCCTTCTTAGTACCGGCTGTGTAGATGGTTAGTAAATGTGGTGTTTTGTTCCAGATGGTTATCCTTCTTAGTGCTGACTATGTAACTGGTTAGTACATGTGGTGTTGTGTTCCAGATGGTTATCCTTCTTAGTGCTGACTATGTAGATGGTTAGTACATGTGGTGTTGTGTTCCAGATGGTTATCCTTCTTAGTGCTGACTATGTAACTGGTTAGTACATGTGGTGTTGTGTTCCAGATGGTTATCCTTCTTAGTGCTGACTATGTATATGGTTAGTACATGTGGTGTTGTGTTCCAGATGGTTATCCTTCTTAGTGCTGACTATGTATATGGTTAGTACATGTGGTGTTTTGTTCCCGGTGGTTATCCTTCTTAGTGCTGACTATGTAGATGGTTAGTACATGTGGTGTTGTGTTCCAGGTGGTTATGCTTCTTAGTGGTGCCTATGTAGATGGTTAGTACATGTGATGTTGTGTTTCAGGTGGTTATCCTTTTTAGTGCTGACTGTGTATATGGTTAGTGTATGTGGTTTTATGTTCGAGGTGGTTATCCTTCTTAGTGATGACTATGTATATGGTTAGTGTATGTGGTGTTATGTTCCAGGTTATTATCATTCTTACTGCTATGTGGATGGTTTGTACTTGTGGTTTTGTGTTCCATGTGATTATCCTTCTTAGTGCCTGCTCTGTAGATGATTAGTGTATGTGTTTTTTGTGTTCCAGATGGTTATCCTTCTTAGTGCTGACTATGTAGATATTTAGTACATGTGGTGTTTTGTTCCAAGTGGTTATCCTCCTTTGTGTTGGCTGTGTAGGTGGTTAGTATATGTGGATTTGTGTTCCAGGTGGTTATCCTTCGTAGTGCTGACTATGTAGATGGTTAGTACATGTGGATTTGTGTTCCAGGTGGTTATCCTTCTTAGTGCTGACTGTGTAGATGGTTAGTACATGTGGTGTTGTGTTCCCGGTGGTTATCCTTCTTAGTGCTGACTATGTAGATGGTTAGTACATGTGGTGTTGTGTTCCAGGTGGTTATGCTTCTTAGTGGTGCCTATGTAGATGGTTAGTACATGTGATGTTGTGTTTCAGGTGGTTATCCTTTTTAGTGCCGGCTGTGTAGATGGGTTAGTGTATGTGGTTTTATGTTCGAGGTGGTTATCCTTCTTAGTGCTGACTGTGTATATGGTTAGTGTATGTGATGTTGTGTTCCACGGGGTTATCCTTCTTAGTGCTGGCTGTGTAGATGGTTAGTTGATGTGATTTTGTATTCCAAGTGGTTATCCTTCTTAGTGCTGACTATGTAGATGGTTAGTACATGTGGTTTTGTGTTCAAGATGGTTATCCTTCTTAGTGCTGGCTGTGTAGATGGTTAGTAAATGTGGTTCTGTGTTCCAGGTGTTTTTCCTTCTTAGTGCCGGTTGTATAGATGGTTAGTGTATGGCATGTTGTGTTCCCGGTTGTTTTCCTTCTTAATGCTGACTGTGTAGATCGTTGGTAAATGTGGTGTTGTGTTCCAGGTGGTTATCCTTCTTACTGCTGGCTGTGTAGATGGTTAATGTATGTGGTTTTGTGTTTCAGGTGGTTGTCCTTGTTAGTGCTGACTGTGTATATGGTTGGTTAGTGTATGTGGTGTTTTCCAGGGGGTTATCCTGCTTAGTGCCGGCTGTGTAGATGGATAGTTTATGTGATTTTGTGTTCTCAATGGTTGTCCTTCTCAGTGCTGATTATGTAGATGTTTAGTACATGTGGTGTTGTGTTTCAGGTGGTTATCCTTCTTAGTGCTATGTAGATGGTTAGTACTTGTGGTTTTGTGTTCCAGGTGGTTGGTTTTGGTGCTGGCTGTGTAGATGGTTAGTGTATGTGGTGTTTTTTTTCCAGGTGGTTATACTTCTTGGTGCCAGCTGTGCAGTTGGCTAGTACATGTGGTTAGTGCTGACTATGTAGATGGTTAGTATATGTGATGGTGTGTTCCAGGTGGTTATCCTTCTTAGTGCTGACTATGTAGATGATTAGTACATGTTGTGTTGTGTTAGTGCTGGCTGTGTAGATAGTACAGGTGGTGTTGTGTTCCAGGTGGTTATCCTTGTTATTGCTGGCCGTGTAGATGATTAGTACATGTGGTTTTGTGTTCCTCTTTGGGCCGTCTGTGCAGATGGTTAGTACATGTGGTGTTGTGTTCCATGTTGTTATCTTTCTTAGTGCTGGCTGTGTAGATGGCTAGTGTATATGTTTTTTTTTCCAGGTAGTTATCCTTCTTAGTGCTGGCTGTGTAAATGGTTAGTATATGTGGTGTTGTGTTCCAGGTGGTTATCCTTCTTAGTGCTGACTATGTAGATGGTTAGTACATGTGGTGTTATGTTCCAGATGGTTATCCTTCTTAGTGCTGACTATGTAACTGGTTAGTGCATGTGGTGTTGTGTTCCAGATGGTTATCCTTCTTAGTGCTGACTATGTAGATGGTTAGTACATGTGGTGTTATGTTCCAGATGGTTATCCTTTGTAGTGCTGACTATGTAACTGGTTAGTACATGTGGTGTTGTGTTCCAGATGGTTATCCTTCTTAGTGCTGACTATGTAACTGGTTAGTGCATGTGGTGTTGTGTTCCAGATGGTTATCCTTCTTAGTGCTGACTATGTAGATGGTTAGTACATGTGGTGTTATGTTCCAGATGGTTATCCTTCTTAGTGCTGACTATGTAACTGTTTAGTACATGTGGTGTTGTGTTCCAGATGGTTATCCTTCTTAGTGCTGACTGTGTATATGGTTAGTACATGTGGTGTTGTGTTCCAGTGGTTATCCTTCTTAGTGCTGACAATGTAGATGGTTAGTATATGTGGTGTTGTGTTCCAGGTGGTTATCCTTGTTAGTGCTGACAATGTAGATGGTTAGTACATGAGATTTTCTGTTCTAGGTGGTTATCCTTCTTAGTGCTGGCTGTATAGATGGTTAGTGTATGTGGTTTTGTGTTCGAGGTGGTTATCCTTCTTAGTGCTGACTGTGTATATGGTTAGTGTATGCGATGTTGTGTTCCACAGGGTTATCCTTCTTAGTGCTGGCTGTGTAGATGGTTAGTTGATGTGATTTTGTATTCCAAGTGGTTATCCTTCTTAGTGCTGACTGTGTATATGGTTAGTGTATGTGGTGTTGTGTTCCAGGTGGTTATCCTTCTTAGTGCTGACTATGTAGATGGTTAGTACATGTGATGTTGTGTTTCAGGTGGTTATCCTTTTTAGTGCCGGCTGTGTAGATGGGTTAGTGTATGTGGTTTTATGTTCGAGGTGGTTATCCTTCTTAGTGATGACTATGTATATGGTTAGTGTATGTGGTGTTGTGTTCCAGGTTATTATCATTCTTACTGCTATGTGGATGGTTTGTACTTGTGGTTTTGTGTTCCATGTGATTATCCTTCTTAGTGCCTGCTCTGTAGATGATTAGTGTATGTGGTGTTGTGTTCCAGGTGGCTATCCTTCTCAGTGTCGGCTGTGTAGATGGTTAGTGTATGTGTTTTTTGTGTTCCAGATGGTTATCCTTCTTAGTGCTGACTATGTAGATATTTAGTACATGTGGTGTTTTGTTCCAAGTGGTTATCCTTCTTTGTGTTGGCTGTGTAGGTGGTTAGTATATGTGGATTTGTGTTCCAGGTGGTTATCCTTCTTAGTGCTGTCTGTGTAGATTGTTAGTACATGTGGTGTTGTGTTCCAGGTGGTTATCCTTCTCAGTGCTGACTATGTAGATGGTTAGTACCTGGGGTGTTGTGTTCCAGGTGGTTATGCTTCTTAGTGCTGGCTGTGTAGTTGGTTAGTACATGTGGATTTGTGTTCCAGGTGGTTATCCTTCTTAGTGCTGTCTGTGTAGATGGTTAGTGTATGTGATTTTGTGTTCCAGGTGGTTACCCTTCTTAGTGCTGGCTGTGTAGATGGTTAGTAAATGAGGTGTTGTTTTTCAGGTGGTTATCCTTCTCAGTGCTGACTATGTAGATGGTTAGTACATGTGGTGTTGTGACCCAGGTTATTATCCTTCTTAGACCTGGCTATGTAAATGGTTAGTACATGTGGTGTTGTGTTCCAGGTGGTTATCCTTCTTAGTGCTGGCTGTGTAGATGGTTAGTAAATGTGGTGTTGTATTCCAGGTGGTTATCCTTCTTAGTGCTGACTATGTAGATGGTTAGTACATGTGGTTTTGTGTTCAAGATGGTTATCCTTCTTAGTGCTGGCTGTGTAGATGGTTAGTAAATGTGGTTCTGTGTTCCATGTGGTTATCCTTCTTAGTGCTGGCTGTGTAGATGGTTAGTAAATGTGGTTCTGTGTTCCATGTGGTTATCCTTCTTAGTGCTGGCTATGTAGATGGTTAGTAAATGTGGTTCTGTGTTCCAGGTGTTTTTCCTTCTTAGTGCCGGTTGTATAGATGGTTAGTGTATGGCGTGTTGTGTTCCCGGTTGTTTTCCTTCTTAATGCTGACTGTGTAGATCGTTGGTAAATGTGGTGTTGTGTTCCAGGTGGTTATCCTTTTTACTGCTGGCTGTGTAGATGGTTAGTGTATGTGGTTTTGTGTTCCTGGTGGTAATCCTTCTTAGTGCTGACTGTGTATATGGTTAGTGTATGTGGTGTTTTCCAGGGGGTTATCCTGCTTAGTGCCGGCTGTGTAGATGGATAGTTTATGTGATTTTGTGTTCTCAATGGTTGTCCTTCTTAGTGCTGATTATGTAGATGGTTAGTACATGTGGTGTTGTGTTCCAGGTGGTTATCCTTCTTAGTGATGCCTATGTAGATGGTTAGTACATGTGGTGTTGTGTTCCAGGTGGTTATCCTTCTTAGTGATGCCTATGTAGATGGTTAGTACATGTGGTGTTGTGTTTCAGGTGGTTATCCTTCTTAGTGCTGGCTGTGTAGATGGTTAGTACATGTGGTGTTGTGTTCCAGGTGGTTATCCTTCTTAGTGGTGCCTATGTAGATTGTTAGTACATGTGCTGTTGTATTTCAGGTGGTTATCCTTCTTAGTGCTATGTAGATGGTTAGTACTTGTGGTTTTGTGTTCCAGGTGGTTGGTTTTGGTGCTGGCTGTGTAGATGGTTAGTGTATGTGGTGTTTTTTTTCCAGGTGGTTATACTTCTTTGTGCCGGCTGTGCAGTTGGCTAGTATGTGTGGTTAGTGCTGACTATGTAGATGGTTAGTATATGCGATGGTGTGTTCCAGGTGGTTATCCTTCTTAGTGCTGACTGTGTAGATGATTAGTACATGTTGTGTTGTGTTAGTGCTGGCTGTGTAGATAGTACAGGTGGTGTTGTGTTCCAGGTGGTTATCCTTGTTATTGCTGGCCGTGTAGATGATTAGTACATGTGGTTTTGTGTTCCTCTTTGGGCCGTCTGTGCAGATGGTTAGTACATGTGGTGTTGTGTTCCATGTTGTTATCTTTCTTAGTGCTGGCTGTGTAGATGGTTAGTGTATATGTTTTTTTTCCAGGTGGTTATCCTTCTTAGTGCTGGCTGTGTAAATGGTTAGTACATGTGGTGTTGTGTTCCAGATGGTTATCCTTCTTAGTGCTGACTATGTAGATGGTTAGTAAATGTGGTGTTTTGTTCCAGGTGGCTATCCTTCTTAGTGCTGACTATGTAACTGGTTAGTACATGTGGTGTTGTGTTCCAGGTGGCTATCCTTCTTAGTGCTGACTATGTAACTGGTTAGTACATGTGGTGGTGTGTTCCAGATGGTTATCCTTCTTGGTGCTGACTATGTAGATGGTTAGTACTTGTGCTTTTGTGTTCCAGGTGTTTAACTTTCTTCATGCTGGCTTTGTCTTTGGCTTTTTCTTGGCAGCAGTTATTTTGTAGATGGGTGTAGATTTCACCTGGTAGTACATTTTAAGGAGCTGCATAGGTGTTTTCTTATCCCAACACTTAGTGCTGACCTATGGCAACTGCTAGCCTGATTGTATTGAAATCTATAACTTAATTTGATAATTCTCTCCAGTATGTCCTTTAATTAACTAGCTGCCTCTCCAGTATGTCCTTTAACTGGCTGTATCAGTTATTGTACTGTTGATGGTTGCTTGATGACAAGAAAGACTAGTTTTAGTTTATATACTTTTGGTAAAGAATAAAAGCCAAAGTAAAAACCACAAAAACGAGCACCAGCAGCCAAATCCAAGGCAAACGGAGTTTAATAGATAACGTAAGCACCAAAAACGCTTTCGGAGAGCTCAATGTCCCTCCTTCCTCAGACAAATTTTAAAAACAGCTTGCAATCACATTTATACCATTTAACATCAATTAAATAATCAAACAGTTTTAATTAAATACATTAAATCAATGATAAGCATATAAAAATAGCTTACTACCACAATGAGTAAATAAGTCAATATTGCCACACTCTGTTCCTCATCCTTGCCATAAAATATTGTGTGCATGTGAATGCATGTAAAATTGTGGGTGTGCACACACTAAAACACTCATAATTCATTCTTAACATCAAGATATAAATGTATATAAATATAAATATAAATATGTGTAAATATGTATAAATAAACCCCCACCCTCACACACCCACACACACACACACACACACACACACACACACACACACACACACCCATACACTCAAACTAAGAAAAACCTTAAAATGTTAAAATATTTAAAAGCCAAAGTAACAATGCCCGATTTATTTACTAATCACACAGAGAAGCATAAAAATCTTACACATTAAACCAAAAACACAGCTGTATGGTAAATCAAACTTCTCGTTTATATAAGTGCTTTTATCTCCATGCAACAGAAGCTAGAGGAATGGTGAGTATTGTGGTTACTGTTGCAAAACAAGATATGGTTTGCATTTGTACTGATTTCACAAGGTCCGAGTACATTTGCTAAAAGAGAGCATTGTTTACCTGATATCAACAGTGCCACATGCCTAGTCACTTTTAGGACTAGATGTAAACCAAGATTTCTGTCAAAGCTAATTCAAAAAAGATCTTCAACTTCTGTGCACTTCATTCTCCATTAGGAAGATATTGATTTCCTCTACATTTCTTTGGTATTTCATCAGTATCAAAAGCATATCAAACAGTTGTACAAGTAACTGAAGTCATTAAAGGTATTCCAACTACAGCTAATGATACGTAAATGAGTATAATTTGCTAAAAAAGAGCATCACAATTAATGCATCAAGTGTCTGAATAAAATAAGACACGGTAAGGAAAATGTAAAATAAGTATGGTAAGTTTGAAATACATGGGTCATATACAGATATACAATGGTCTGATGACTGATATTGTACAAATGGCAAATTCAGAAGACAAGCAGGCATTGCACATATTTCTGTGAAATATGCAATTCAAGATAGAGGCCAAAGTAAAGACTTACATATTCATCCCTAGGCATAAATATGCCCTTCTGATTGCCACCCTAAAATCTATGTATAATACAACTGGAATTCAAATATTAATAAACATGATATGCAGATTCATTAACCTGTCACCACGGTTAGAGAGAGTATCACTGTCTTACATTAAAAATGGCTAACTACAGCAAGATCTACTTTTCTCATATCCTTACCCTTAAACTCCTAAATTATATCATCTACCTGTCACTAAAAACAGACTCTGAATTGTATCATTCTCAGACTGTCTCAGAAATCAGAACAGTGGCTCCCTAACATTAACTTGTCCAATGTTTAGACAAGTCACCAGTGAGAAGAGTTTCAGTCCAGCGTACCAGCTAACTGGAATCTTTTTCCAGCACAAGTCAGATTACAGACTACAAGTAGTTTCAGAATAAACTAACACAATACCTAAAAAGCACATGCAAATGTTCATGCTATATAGGCAAGGAATATCTGAAGTCTAGATGGACAGGAATGCGATGATTAGCATCTTTTAAACCTAAGTTTACCAAAAACTCAAATGAGGGAGACGGGGTAACAGGCTGTGAATTGAAAGCATCCTGGACTTCGGTACTATTGTGTACTGGTGTAGGAAAGGAGGGTGCAGAACTGATCTGCAACAGGCTGTGACATACACATTCTCCAATGTGGACAGCACCGGGGATGGGAGAAGGGACCACAGGCATGACAAACACATCCTCCAATGCTGAGAGCACTGGGGGTGATGGGAGGTGGGACCATAGGCTGTGACAAACAGTTCATCCTATAATACTGATAGCATTGGGGGATGGGAGGAGGGCCCACAAGCTGTGACAAATGCATCCTCCAATACTGACAGCACTGGGGGGGATGGGAGGAGGGTCCACAGGCTGTGACAAACACATCTTCAAATGTTGACAGCATGGGGGGATGGGAGGTGGGACCACAGGCTGTGACAACCACATCCTCCAATTCTGATAGCACTGGGGGATGGGAGGAGGGACCAAAGGCTATGACAAACACATCCTCCAATGCTGACAGCACTTGGGGATGGGAGGAGGGACCACACCTTGTGACAAACACATCCTGCAATGCTGACAGCATTGGGGGATGGAAGGAGACAGCACAGGCTGTGACAAACACATCTTGCAATGCTCACAGAACTAGGGGCCTATGAGGAGGTTCTGGAATTTCCAGTTATAACAGTATCCCTCACAGGTGATTCAGACACCATGCTCTCATCTGAGTCTGAATCAGAAATCTTATGAGAAAAACCTGTAGCTGTCCTATCTCATTCCTCTGCAGATTCATTTTCTTGAATCTTTTCAGGGAAAGAAGAGTACCTTTTTCTTTTACATTTATTAATGGCAGCAGCAGCTTCCCCAGGGATAGACACAGCATTTTGGCTAAGCAGGGTCACATTTCCTGCCCTTATCCCAAGACCAATTAAAGTCTGACAAGAGTGGCTCTACCTTGCCCACTAAGGGGACCCCATAAGCCACAGAAGATATGGCTATCCCCTGGTCCATAGTGGCTGCATGGACAACATCAGAGGGATCCAGGGAAAAAGATCAATGATCTGAGGAACCAGTGCTGGCCACTGCAAAGTCACCCAAATATTGTTGAGGCAAATTGCTAGCTTGTTGTGCTGGCAAACGCTATTTAGTTAATTTTTTCTTTTTATGGCTGAAAGAAGGACTGACTGTGGTAGCGGTAGTTTGTTGCACGGTCAAGCCAAAAATGGTACCTCTTTCAAAGGGAAACTAAGCTGCACAAGCCAGCAAAATTTTTAAATCATTGGATCATAGGAGATTACTAGGCTATCGACCTTGAGGTCATTTTAAGCCTAGCCATTTCAACCCAATGTAATACTATAGATGTAAAATAGATGTACTAGTAATACCCAAGGTTGTATTTAGTGATGACTGCTCATGTCCAGGAGGATTGTGGGCACTATCCCCAGTAAGAATTTACAGTGCCCCATCCACTCATCCAGATGTTCTTCATGTTTCACTGTTGCAGTCATTACAATTGGGTTATCCTACTGGCAGGCTACCCTCAGTCGGCCTGAATTAAAAGTCTAGGTCCGGCATCAGTTGCTGTTACCTCTTTCCTGACATCAGTGCGCCAGGGGTATAAAAGATGCAGCCGAAGCCATTTTCTTCAGTCTTTCTTGCCGCGCGGTGGCCAAAACAAAAGCAGTTCACAAGTGCCAGTCGGCCGACTCCTGAGATTTTTGTGTTCGAATTTCAGATCCAAAGTCTTCATTAAAAGCTAAGTACCTCATTGGGGAAACTTTTATCTTGCTCCAGACCGATGTCAGAAAAAGTTAATAATTGTATTTCTTGTGGGAAGCAAATACCTCATAAGGACTTTCATTCTTACTGTATTTCTTGCCTAGGCCCTGACCACGACGTTGCTAGTTGTCGGTTTTGCGCTAGAATTAACCAACGCACTATTAAGCGTCGGTATGATTTTGCATTTCACTATTTTGGCAGAAGATTTAATTATACGATGTCGGCTATCCGACTACCGGAATTCACAAGAAATGCAAAGAAAAAGAAAAGGACAGGCATCCAAGGTCCAAAACCGACGACGAGGCTTCTTCTAAGCCAGTCAACGGTTAACCGGTTCTCAGTGAGGCACCTTCGCAGCCCCTGACGACCGCTACTTTAGACCTGCAGGCCGCTACCGACTCCCACATGGAATCGACCAGGCCACTGGAAACTCAAGGTATTGGACCTTTGGAGACTATTCCCTCAGATGGGTCTGGAGCCGCTGAGCAGGCATCTGCTTCTGAGGGTGTTTTCAGACCTACTCAATTATATGTTAAAACAACTTCAGCTTCAAAGGCAAAGACTAAAGCACCTTTAAAGACAAAGAAACAAGTACAACAGCCTCATGGACAGACCTCCATGCCCAAAAAACAGATGCTGAAAATGGCAGAAGACTTAATTACTTTGATCAGGGGTTCCCATCCCCCTCCTGATAAGAGGCCTAGGCAAGAGACAGAATATGAATCTTCAGATCAGGTTTCCATTTCATCTGATTCCTCTGCTGATCAGGAATACTGTCTTCCTCCCTATGAGGATTCTGATGCTGAAGAATCTATCCCTTCAGCCTTTCCTCCTGAGGATTACTCTTTTGGGAAAACTTTGCATACCATGAGGGAGCATTTCCACTGGGAGAGCCAAGATTATTCAGAATCTAAGAAAAGGCTCAGAGACATCCTTTTACTACCACAACACAGGCCCCTAGCTATTCCACCTGTGTTAGACATTGTAGATGATGTTTTTTCAGAGTCCAGTCTGACCCCTGACTCCTTACCTCCAGCTCCTGTTAAGCCAGACAGATACTACAGGGTTCCTGACTCTCATAAATTCCTTTTCAAAAACCCTGCTGCTGACCCAGAAACTATCTCTCAGGATACCAGAGGGGTTAAGGCTTCCATTGCAAAAAATCCTACCCCCTCTGACAGGGATTCTAGGACACTGGACAGATGGGGAAAAAAGATTTACACTTCTGCTACCTTGGCTATAAGGGCTTTAAATTGTCAGTTTCATATGCTCAAATGTCAGCAGTATATTATGTCACTGCTTAAACAGAAAATGTTGATAAATTCTGAATGTGCAGAAAACAAAGAAATGCAGGATTTATTGCATGCAGCTGAACAAGCTGGGAAGCATACTTTGCAATGTGGTTTTGATTCTCTGGAGGTCTCCTGCTGTTACGGGTTCTGTCATTAGGAGGCATGCATGCTTAAGCAAGGAACAAAAGGAACAAAATCTACCTGATCATGTTAAAGCAAAATTATTAGATGCTCCATTACAGCATGATACCTTGTTTGGTGTTAAAGCAGAAGAGGTGTTAAAGAAAATGGAGGACAAAGCTAAATCTATGCAAACAGTCAAGGATTTCTTACAGGTACAGCCTCCAAGATTTAGCAGACACCGGCCTACAAAGAATTGGTCCTTTCCAGTGTCAGACAGGCCACGAGGGGCAGATACAGATGCCCTAAAGGCAGATCCCAGCCCCAAGGTTTGTACAGGTCTAAACAATGGGGTGCTTCCACCTCCAAAAATGGAGAAGACACACAGGAAACAATTCCAATGACTTCCCCCTGCCTGCGCCAAGCACTTATCTTCTGGCAGCACCTTTAGGGGGAAAACTAGCACTTTTTTCTCAAAATTAGCACATAATAACCCAGGACAAATGGGTCTTAGACATAGTGTCACAAGGCTACAAGTTCCACTTTCATACCCTGCCAAGGGCAAACGGTTGGCCAGACCTGCCAAAAAATCAATTGGCATAGGCACAAAAACAAGTCTCATCCCTCATGGACATGAGGGCCATTCAACAAGTACCAGAGCAAGAGCAGGGACAAGGATTTTATTCAAGACTGTTCCTGGTACCCAGAAAGGACAAAGCCTGGAGACCAATACTGGATCTATCTACTCTAAACACGTATCTGGATATACCAAAATTCAAAATGTTGACTCTACAGCAGCTTCTGCCCATGCTGGGCAAGAAGACTTGGCTCGTGACTTTAGACCTAAAAGAGGCATACCTGCATGTCCCAATCAGACAAACATGCAGAAGATACCTCAGTTTCAAAGCTGGTTCAATGCACTACCAATTCTCTGCACTGCCCTTTGGCTTATCTACTGTGCCCAGGGTCTTCACAAAGTGCCTGGCAGCAGTAATTGCATTCTGCAGACAAAGAGGAGTACAAATATATCCTTACTTGGATGACTGCCTCAGTCAAGCAGAAAACAAGGACATTCTACTATGGCATCTGGCATTTGTAAAGAGATTACTAACATGCCTAGGGTACACAGTCAACGAAAAGAAATCAAAACTAGTACCCTCTCAAGAGATAATATTCCTGGGTGCAAGCTTAAATACAACTGCCCAGATGGCTTATCTCACGCCAGACAAACAAAGGCAACTGACTACCTATTTCAAACTGTTGACAACAAAGGCCCAGTTATCTTCAAGAAAAATTCTGCTGGCTTTGGGCTTCATGGCATCCTGCATTCTACTAATTCCATATGCAAGAGTGCATATGAGGAAACTTCAGTGGTACCTAAAAAGTGTTTTGACTCAGCATTGCCACAGCCTGGAAACAATAATTACCCTCATTCCCTGCCTGCAACAGGAGTTTCGATGGTGGGCGAAGGCCTGTCACCAGAACAAGGGACAGTCATTCACTTTACCCCCAGCCAGACAGACATTAACAACGGATGCATCAGTTTATGCCTGGGGGGCCCACATGGCAGGAAGATGTATTCAAGGCACATGGTCCACAAACCAAATGCATCTACATATCAATCAAAAAGAGATGCTAGCTGTTCAGAATGCCCTGACAGCCTTCAACGACCTACTTCATCCGGGACAACTACTGATAAAGACAGACAACACCACGGTCATGTGGTATATAAACAAGCAGGGAGGCACTCATTCTTACCCCCTTTGCAGACTAGCCATGACTTTGTGGGACACAGCATTAACTTACCAAGTACACCTGCAGGCACAATTCCTGCCAAGAAAGAAAAATACTCTGGCAGACGAACTAAGCAGAAACATCATGGATCCCCACGAGTGGAAATTGGATCCACAAGTATTCAGTATGACAACAAGGAAATGGGGACGCCTGGACATAGATCTATTTGCCTCTCCTCACAACTGCCAACTAAAGAAATTCTGCACAAGGACTTATCACAGACAAGCATGGAAAGTGGATGCCCTATCTTTCGGCTGGAAAAACTTAGCAGTATATGCCTTTCCTCCACTGCCTCTCCTACCAAAGGTACTCCTAAAGGTCAGGTCAGACAAGAGAAGCCAAAAATGATACTGATTGCCCCAGACTGGCCCCACCAGTACTGGTATCCAATCCTAAGGAACTTGTCTCAATGCCCAGCCTGGACCTTACCTCAAATTCCTCATCTACTGTCCCAACAAAACAATCAGATCCTGCACAGCCAACTCAAGACCTTAAATCTGGCAGCATGGCGGATAATGTAGTCATACAAAACATACCTCTCACTAAAGCGGTGATGGATGTCATTTTGGAGGCCAGGAGGCCTAGTACCAGAAAATCTTATGCTGGAAAATGGAAGAGATTCTGTGCTTGGAACCAGGCACAAGGAATTGACATATCTGTTCCAAATATTCCTCAGATTTTGCAATACTTAACTGAAATGCTGGACAAAAGGCTATCCTTTTCATCAATTAAAATTCATGCCTCTGCCATTTTGGCTCATTACAATACAGAGCCACCAGTCTTTTATCATCCTTTATTAAGGCAGTACCTCAGAGGAGCCAAAAACCTAAGGCCCCCAAAGAGATCACCAGTACCTGCATGGGACCTCAATTATGTCTTGGAAAAACTCATCCTGCGTCCTTTTGAGCCAGCCGCTACAGCTGATATAAAGTTTTTATCTTGGAAAACAGCTCTGCTCCTAGCAATAACCTCTGCAAGATGAGTCTCAGAGCTACAGGCACTCATGGCGGTGGAACCTTTCATCATTTTTTATCCAGACAGGGTTTCTCTGAGGACAAACCCGACATTTATGCCTAAGATACTGTCCAGTGTGGCCCTTAACCAAACTATTCATCTGCCTACCTTTTATCCAAACCCGCAGAATAAGGGGGAGAGAATTCTGCATTCTTTGGACATACACAGACAGCTACGCTTCTACTTGAACAGAACCAAAGCTTTCAGAAAGACAGAGCAATTACTAGTGGCATATGCTGCAGGATCACAAGGAAAGGCTATCTCAAAGCAGACTATTTCAAAGTGGATAGGCCACTGCATTCATTTCTGCTATTCACAACATGGCAAGCCAGTGCCTGAGGGCATTAGGCCACATTCAACCAGAGCAGCAGCCACTTCAGCAGCCTTCCTCAAGGGAGTACCAGCCAAAGACATTTTAGAGGCTGCAACTTGGAGTTCAGTGCACACCTTTACTAAGCACTATCATTTACCACTCTACTCTAAATCCAGGGCAGGCTTTGCCACTGCAATTCTGCAGGGCCTCATAGCCGCTCCTAATGCTATTTAGCTCCAGCCTCCCAACCATAGCTTTGGTATTCAACCCAATTGTAATGACTGCAACAGTGAAACATGAAGAACATAGTACAGTTGTGTACACTTACTATAAATGTAGATGTTCGAGTGTATTCACCGTTGCAGTCCAGGTTACCCACCCGCCATCCCCCATCTCTTTGCTGGAACTTATCTGTACTTCTCTAACCTATACAACCTATGTGGTGTATTTGCTTGTAGATGAAGGCAAAATATACTTTGGTACACGCATGCTTTATTAACATATTTTTAGCCTACCCTTTTGGGGGCACCTGACATCTGGGGCAAGAAAAACTGAAGAAAATGGCGTCGGCTGCATCTTTTATACCCCTGGCGCACTGACATCAGGGAAGATGCGACAGCAACTGACGCCGTACCTAGAATTTGGAATTCAGGCTGACTGAGGGTAGCCTGCCAGCAGGATAACCCAATTGTAATGACTGCAACAGAGAATACACTCGGACATCTACATTTATGGTAAGTGTACACAACTGTACTTTTCCTCTTGAACAGTGTAATAGAGGTGCTGTGTTTCACATGCATCGGTTTTATAGCCTGTTCCAAATATGTGGCAGTCAATGGGAGCTAAATCTGTTCCTCCAGCATGTCCTATTTAAGTCACAGACCATATCTAAGTCCCTGAAACAGGTAGCCCTAGACCCATTTACTTTTGGTAAGTTCATTAGGTTTGGGTCTTGGGTTGCTCTGTACGCTAGGCATAAGTCTCCCCTAAGAAGTCTATACAATACTGAGTACAGTGACAGGGATTTTAGTTGCTCCATGTAAGGCACATGCTGGAGGCCCTTGATCATCTTTGTTAGAAACCTCATGAGGTCTCTCTAATTGCTGTTGATGCTTAGTATGGTACATACCGAATGGCGCATTATACTCAATTATGGGCCGGATAAGTGCTGAGTATAGGAGGTTATAATTCCTTTTGCTCTGGAGGTGATGCCTTTACTAATTAAGGGAGCCATGTGGAAAGTTTTCCTTAGAATTGTAGACACATGGTGGTTGAAGTTAAGGTCACGGTCAGCTGTGATCCCAGATCCCTTACCTCTTCATGGGTACTTAGGGTATTTTTATTGATTTGATAGTGTGAAGGAACATTGTTTGTGCTGAAGGGAATGATGATGCATTTCTTTGCATTCAGTTTGAGACCGTGACTTACACAAGACCATCCTGGAGTATACTGACATAATTTGGGGACTCGGTGATTGCACCTAGTTTGCAGTCAGCTGCAGAGTTGATCAGCCACGACCCTTTAGTTTTGACCCAAACTTCTGAAAAGTATATACTAAACAGTATTGGGCCCAGCACTGACCCCTGTGGCACCCCCCTGGTAACAGACCTGCTAGATGATGTGGAGTCACTCACTTTAATAGTGTGTGTCCAGTTTGTGAGCCAGTTGGCAGCCCGTCTTACAATGAAGGGATTTACATTCAGTTTGCTAAGTTTATCGGTAATGCCTGAATGTGGGATTCTGTTGAAATACTTTGCCAAGTCGTGGTGTGCTGTGTGCACAGATTTGCCCTCATCAATGGCTTTGGTCACAATTTCAAAGAAATCCTCCAGATTTAGCAGCCAGGATCTGCCCTTCATGAAGCCAAATTTGATAGGGTCCAGGGTTTGGAGATCACCTATGTCTTTATGAGGTCCATAATGATGCGTTGCATGGCCTTAGAGGCTGGTCAGGCTTATGGGTCTGTAATTCCCCGGGTCTGTTGCTAGGCCACTTTTGTGGAGGGGAATAACTGTAGCTGTTCTCCATTCCATAGGAACAAACCATGTAGTTAGCCTATGATTGAAAAGGGTACTTAGTGGTGATGCTAGTTCATGTTTTAGCCTATTTTGAAGACAACCTGGGATGTCATCTGGTCCCATATAGGCCATGTTCTTTGCCTTGGACAGGGCTTTGAGGATCTGCTCTTCAGATATGTAAGGTGAGGGGGGAGTTTGGGGAAGGATTTGCTGTAAGTTAGGAGAGGACAAGGGAGTGAAAGTTTCACCAAACCTATCTCTATGGGGTCATTGTGTGTGATCACGTTGGCCGCCAGTTCTGCACATTCTTGGGTCCCTACAGTTCTGCACATTCTTGGGTCCCTACAGTTCTGCACATTCTTGGGTCCCTACAGTTCTGCACATTCTTGGGTCCCTACAGTTCTGCAAATTCTTGGGCCCCTACAGTTCTGCACATTCTTGGGTCCCTACAGTTCTGCACATTCTTGGGTCCCTACAGTTCTGCACATTCTTGGGCCCCTACAGTTCTGCACATTCTTGGGTCCCTACAGTTCTGCACATTCTTGGGTCCCTACCTTTTAGGTTACTTGCATAGCAGTAAAAGGCCTTATGGTTGTACACGGCAGTACTTGCTAGGTTTCTCTCAAAGGAGCTCTTGGACGATTTGACAAGTTGTCTTATTTGCCTGGTAAGACTGAGGAGGGTGTTTTTCCATTGTTGGGTCCTTGTATTTGTTTTCTTGGGCAGCAACCTTTTGCATTTATTGTAGACTTTGTTGATGCTGGAAGTCCACCATGTCAGCTTGATTTTACTTCAGGCTCTGGCTTTGATTCTATCTAGTACAGCTGAGTTTATACACTTATGCAAGTGATTGTACAGGACTTTAATGTAAGCTTCAGCGTAGTTCGTACTTTCAGCTTGGGGCGGGGCTTGGAATGCATTTATACCTTCACGTAAGAGGGTAGTTTTCTTTGGTAAGTTTTTTAATATGATTTCACCCTTTGTGAGTTCTGGTGTTAGTGTCAGTTCGAAGGTGACTGATTTGTGGTCAGTTTTAACTAATGAAGGTCCGACATTTGCAGCAATGCACCTGTTTGACATGTTGGTGAGGACCAGATCTAGAATGTTTGTTCCTCTTGTTGGGGTGTGGACAATTTTGTCCAGGCCATTTGAATTCACAAAGTTAAGGAACTTTTGTGGTATCAAGTTTGGGCTAGAGTAGGTTTCCCAGTTGATGGTGGGATAATTGAAATCCCCCCGTAACCAGTGTGTTTGGTAAAATTTGGATTGTCTTCAGTTTGCTTAAGTAGGCTTCATGGGTGTCATGACCCATTGAGAGAGATCTATAATTGGCTAGGATTTGAATGGGGGTCTTACCCACTGTAACCTGGACCTGGAGTAACGCCATGGTGAATTTATCTCTAATATAGATTGAAACACTGCATCTTTTGGTTTTCACATGTTCCTTTTGTGGTCTAAAGGTGTGGAAGGCATTGTAGCCTTGCAGGGCCAAGGTGCAAGTCACTTTTCCCAATAAAAACATAGTAATAAGCACTATAATACACTTCACCAGCCCCAAAAACGTAATTTAAACAGTTTATCTGATGTTGTAAATGGCCAGTACCAAGCTCACGCCAGCCAAAAACTCTCAAGCTAAGACTTACCCATAATGCCCCTCTCATAGTCTTTTCAGATCGAGTTTGCTGCATTCCTCGATAGACGTATCAAGCCATTACTCTCAAAACTAAGTGAAAAAAATCTTTCTTTTTTTACTGTTTTATCTCATAGAATAGCTGAATTTATCTGTATTCTTTTTCTCTATTTACTGGGAAAAAGCCGAAAGACAAACAACAACTTCTGCTATTTCTTAAACCTTTTTACCTACCCCTCTACCTTTGGTAGTTTCTTGTACCATCATTTGTACTTCCCTTTCCCCTCACCTTACCTTTTGGTACTTTTTAGTACCATTGCTGATACCCTCTCCCCTTTTACGATACTTTTTCTCCCTTTCGTTATTGTGTAAGTTGTATTTTCTATAGGAGTAGTTATTCTTTGTATTTGTTTGTTGCATTAATAGTTATTATTGTTGATATTGGTTAAGACTGTTGATTAAGATGTCTGAAAAAGCTAAGTTGGGCTTTAAACAATGCGATAAATATGGGAGAAAAATGCCCAATTCGGATAGTCACGCACGGTGCGTTTATTGTTTGGGTTTCCTGCGATATCTGTCACAGTTTCAGTAACAGGATTTTGGCTGAAAGGAAAAATAAGTTGATTCTGAAGGGCTTGCTGAAAACACCCTTCTCAGAGACTCTTTCTGAGGTGGAGGTCTCATCACCTCCCTAAAAAGAAAGACAAAGAAAAACATAAGAAGAAGTGGAGTCATTCAGTACCAGCATCTCCATCTTTTACGTAACCGAATTGGCACTCACCTTCTTCGGTGCCATCGGCGCAGACTTCATCGGCACCAGGGACACAGACTTCTCCCTTGGTGCCAACATTATCTACGGCACAGGTATCTGCTGATGTGACCTTACTGGTACCATCCCCGGCCACAGTAATGGCAACCTCTACAGTTCCATCCACTTCCATACCCTCGGTCCCAAAGGCTGAGTACCTTCCAAGGACCAGATATTCACAGTCTTATGACCCTTTTCTAGGACAGCAATATAGTCCATTTGTTGAGAGGGCAGAATCCCCATCAGCAGCATCCATTAGATCCACCAGGAGTCTCTCTGAACTGGATGTAGTGAGGCTTGTTGACCAGCTGTTGACAGCTAGAGGCTTATCAACTCTGACTACGGCTTCCCTCCCTCCGGGAGTAGAAGCCTATTCTGCATACTCCCCAATCTATCCTCCTCTGACCTCCTCCCAGGCTTCAGAGACATCGGTACCAATGTCCATCCCAGTGCACTCTGTTAGGGTCCTGACAGTGGAGCCCTCCCTGTCGGCACCGACAACCCTCTGCACCATGCTCCCATCAGAACTGGTGCACCCGTGGAACTGTGACTGGGCTTTTGGCACTCTGACCCCTAGTTTGGCACCATTTTTTTTCTGTGGCACTGTCTACAGTTCTGGGCTTCCCGGCAGTTGCCAAACCCCTCAGGGCTCCTATCCTGGGGACAGGCTCGTTGGAGAGGGTTGTGACCCTTGTCCCGAGGTTGTCTTTCTTGGTTCTGGGCTCCCATACCTCTTCAGGCAGGCCTGTCTTCCAGGTGAAGGAGAGGGCCCTCGCTCCAGCAAGCTTACAGATGACACCAACAGCATCGGAACCTGAACTCCCCTCTAGTATGCAGCTGTCACAGCCTCCTACACTATGATCTCAGGCACGGGAACTGCAAGATCTCCCTCCGAACTGAACCCCTTCTCCACAGTCCTCCTCAGAAGACCCCCCTGAGGAGCCCCCCCTGGAAGAAAAGGTGCAGGAGGAAGCACTTAGATTCCCCCGAGGAATCCATCACCAAAGACCCCGACTGCGATGAGGGAGAAGGGACCACACAGTCTCCCCTGGAAGACGTCTTATTGGGAAGCATTCGAGACCCTCAAACAGTTGGGAGTTTGGAAATTCTGCAACCATTCTTCAGAAGAGTTGGTGTTCTTACAGGATTTCCGTGCTTGAACATCTGCTTCCTGGGTGACCCCACCTGCAGATGAGCTCATTAAGCTTAGCGTGCCTGGAAGGCTGCAGACAACATAGAACCAGTCCCTAAGAGGCCTGACAAAATTTTGTCCACTCCTGAGGACCAACCCCACTGGTTGAAACAGCTAGTTGTAGACTCCATGGTCATGGCAGCAGCCACTAAAAGAGAACTGGTGGAAGATAGTTCTACTGTCCACTCCCAAACAGGGAGTCTTGGGCTTTGGACAGACTAGGGAAGCAGACAATTTGCTTCAGCGACCATTGCCATCTGGTCGCTGAACTACATGGCACACTTTACTCACCTCCAACGAGATCTCATTTCAGAACTATCTGCCTGTTTGGCGGGATACTGCCTGAAGAGGTGCGAGATAAGTTTGCCTCTCTCAGCTAGCTACCCCGGAATCCATCTCAAACTCCTCGATGCAGTTGATATCACATATGACCAAAGGGGCAGTTCGAGCGGCTGCATCAGGCATTGTTATGAGACGTCATGCTTGGATGTGCCTCTGTGATTTTATGGACCCTTTCAAGTCTTTGTTTGTCAACGTGCCCATCGATGATTCTTCCCTTTTTGGTCCCAAAGTGAGAGACACATTATCATGAAGTGAGAAGGATGGAAAGAGCTTGTCTGCCGTGGGCATACGTTTCTCCACCCCTCAGCGATCCTACTACAAGAATCAGAGGGGGGAAATGTGGTTCAAGAAGTCTCAGGGGCCTTTCCATGACACTTGTGGTGAGCAATCCCCCCCGGGGCAGAAGGGGGAACTCATCTGGAAGATTCCCATATCATGGCAGATGGGGACCACGTAAGCAGGGTGCTAGAGATTCCTTCTCTGGCCAGCCCTTTCAGCATTCCTGAGCAGCGGCCTGATTGCTTTCCTCTGGAAGCAGTCGGGGGATGTTTCTCTCTGCACCAGCAAGCCTGGCTATCCATAACATTGGACTCATGGGTGCAGAGAATAATAACCAGAGGCTACCACATCCCCTTCGACCTCATCCCCAAACCTTCAAGACGAATCCCTGACGTTCCACCCAGTCAGAGGGACGCAGCAGCCTTAGAAGTTGGAAAGCTGCTAGAAAAAAAGAGTCATCCAGTCAATCCCACCAGACCACATAGGATCTGTTTTTTACTCGAGGTTCTTTTTAGTGCCAAAAAAGACGGGACTGGAGACCAATATTGGATCTCAGTTTACTGAACAAGTTTGTCAAACCTCAGAAATTCCAGATGGTCACAGTTCAGTCCATTCTCCCCTTTCTGGAGAAGGACTACTGGATGTGCTCAATAGATCTTCAGGATGCATATTACCACATAAAGATGGACAAGCACTCCCGAAGATTTCTCCACTTCCAGCTGGGAGCCAATCATTACCAGGTCAGACTACTGTACTTTGGTCTCTCAACAGCCCCCAGAGTGTTCATTAAATGTATGGCAGTCATAGTAGCTCATCTTCGACTACAAGGATTCTGGGTGTTTCCGTATCTAGACAATTGGCTCCTCACCTCCCCGACCAGGAGTTTACTGATTCATGCCACCTCTTACACTCAAGGCCTTGTACTCCGCCTAGGTATAATGATCAGTATGGAAAAGTCAAAGCTATTACCAACAAGAACTCTGGAATTCAGTGGAGCAGTCTTCAACACAATACCCTGTCAAGCTGCCCTTCCACCTCACAGACTTTAAAAGATAAAAGATCAAATTCAAGTCTTTCTTCCACATCAGTTTTTCCCAGTGCATTTATTACTGAACTTGCTGAGCTCCACGGCGGCGACCGTCACCTTAGTCCCTTTGGTGAGGTTGCACATGAGACTACTACAGTGGCTTCTGTTTTCCCAATGGTCACTTTTAACTCACCCAGTCAACCATATGATACGTCTAACGAGCCTCTACAAAGAAGACATGCTATGGTGTATGAAGCCAGAAACCAATATATGGTGTCGACCATGCTGTCTCCCCAGACCCAAGGCCACGGTGACCACGTACACTTCCCCGTTAGGGTGGGGGGACATTACCAGGGAAAGATGGTCCAAGACACATGGTCCCCTGTAGAGGCCGATCTGCACATAAATGTCCTGGAATTAAGGGTGGTTCTCTTAGCATTGCAGGAGTTCCACCCATCCCTTCCTTCTGGGACTGTAGCAATACAGTCAGACAACATGTCAGTCATCTGGTACATCAACAAACAAGGCGGAACCAGGTCATACCCCTTACGACGGGAAGACATGAAGGTATGGAATTGGGCAATAGCTTCCAATATCTTTCTTATAGCAATGTACATTCCTGGGAACTCCAGTCCTATTGCAGACAGCCTGAGCAGAAACATCTTGATGCCTCATGAGTGGTCCCTCAATCCGGTAGTGGCGGATCAAATCTTCCATCTCTGGGGCAGGCCTTGCTGCAATTTGTTTGCTTCACCCCTAAACAACAAACGCAGAACCTACTTTGCCCTAACCCCCCCCCCTCAAGGGGAGTCACAGAGGGATGCTCTGATGCACAATTGGTCCCCGGGTCTACTGTATGCTTTTCCCCCATTCCGAAATTTCTGCAGAAAGCACAAAGGTTGAGAAGCACTGTGATCCTTATTGCCCCTTATTGGTCCCATCAAGTCTGGTTCCCCTTCCTCTGGCATCATCTGGTCCACAACCAATGGACCCTAGATCAATCCCAGGAACTACTGTCTCATTCTCAGGGTCTGGTCCACCCCAATATCCACAGTCTGAAGCTCACGGCTTGGTTTCTCCACTTCCAGTGATCACCAGGCCAGATATCATCGCCTGTACGAGAAATCCTTCTGGCTTCATTCACACAAACCATCCACCAGAAAAATTTATTACAATAAATGGACAAGATTTCTTTATGGGCTAAAGGACAGAACATGGATGCCTTTTCCATGCCTATCCAAAAGATCCTCGAATATTTAACTACATTGCTACATGAAGGAGCTTCAGCTTCTACAATCACAATACATTTAGCAGCCATTGCTAATTTTCGCAACGGAATTGACAGTTCATCAATTATGTCACACCGTCTATGTAAAACCTTCATGAAAGGAATGCTACATATCAGACCACCTATTAGACCTCCCACAGAGCCATGGGATTTGACATTAGTAATTCAGTCCCTAACGGGGTCGCCTTTTGAGCCTTCAAGCTCTTGTGATATTAGATTTTTATCATGGAAGACATTACTTTTAGTGGCCCTCACCTCAGCAGGAAGAGTATCAGAGTTGTAGGCCTTGAGTGTTAAGAGACCTGATTTTTCAAAAGGAAAGGGCTTCTCTCCGTACTAATCCCTCCTTTTTTCCCAAGGTAATTTATGACTTTTCTATTAACCAATCCATTGACTTGCCTGTCTTCTTTCTCCATCATTCCAGCAAAGGAGAGTACCTTCTGCATACCCAGGACGTTCACAGGCAACTTTGTTTTTACTTGCACAGAACAGAATCTTTCAGAAAGATGGATCAGCTGTTTGTTGCCTTCGCAGGGCACAGAAAGGGTAAGCCTGTATCCAAGCCAACCTTATCTTCATGGCCATTATTTTCATCTGTCAACAAAACAAAATGGCCCTGCCTTCCAGAGTAAAGGCCCACTCTACTATATTGATGGCACCTTCAGTGGCCTTTCACTCCAGGGCCTCTGTGGGTGACATTTGCACAGCTGCCACTTGGGCAAGACTACATACCTTTATCACTCATTACAAATTGGATATGGCCTCCAGTGGAAGAGCATCTTTCGGTTATATGGTGCTCAGGAATATCCTTCCTTAGGGCCACCCAGGAATCAAGTAGCTGGGGACTCGGTCCTATTAGTAAGGAATGAATGAAGACTTGCAACATCAGATAAAGAAGTTATGTCTTACCATAACATTCCATCTGTGTTGCAGATCTTCATTCATTCGTTACTTCCCGCCCTCCTGGACTCCTGGTGGACTATGGAATCCCTTGTTAAGTCAGGGTATCTGCTTAGACAGAGCCTCCTTTGTACTATTATGTGCTCTTTCCTTCTATCGAGGTTCCTGTATCAGGTGGGCAAACTCGATCTGAAGAGACTATGAGAGGGGCATTATGGGTAAGTCTTAGCTTGAGAGTTTTTGGCTGGTGCGAGCTTGGTACTGGCCGTGTTAGTTCCGAGGATGGAACAGAAGTCCTATCAGTAATGAATGAATGAAGAGCTAGAAAACAGATGGAACATTCTGGTAAGACATAACTTCTTTTTTTAATAGAAAAAAAGGTTTTGGAATGTTTAAATCAACTTTTAAAATGTTAAGAGTGCTCCTGTTTAAAAGTCAAGTCACGTAAGAGTCAATGAAATATATAAACCTAGCTTGAAATGTACATTTCCACACACGAAAGTAAGTGAAAACATCAAATATAATATGTGAGAGGTTTATCCCTGAAGGGAACTTACCTGACCAGCAATGAAACAGCATAAGCAGACCACTGATCCTGTAAAGCCCAGACAGGAGTGCTTTCTCTTTGGCAGCAGGAAAGCTCAGGGGTGCTTGGCACATGGAAGGTGCCCTGCAGTTTTGGGAACCAGATGACTGTTATATCTTATGCAGGATATAACTTTTTTAGCTTAGTCTGCTGCAGCAGTGATCAAAATGAAGCACATACTGATGTTGATATTAAAATATATTAATATTGTCCTAGTAATTTATGCATCCAAAGCCATCCAAAGCATGGAAGCACTAACTTCTTATATGAGACGCAGTTCACTCAGGGCCAGTATCATGTATGTAAAATTGGCATAAGCTCACGAGAAGCTTAAAAATATATTTTTTTACAATAAATAGCTTGCAAAAGCAAGGGTGACAAAGTAATGTTTTAATTCCCCTGTAAAGTTTTTGTCCTACCTTTGAACTCCATCTGGTTTCAAGGACTGGTTTCTTATTTTGCTTCATAAAATTTTTTTGTTCCACATAAAAGTTTGTTTACACATGTGATGCCAAGAATTCTCAGCAAAATTACTGGGTAAAAATACTGAATTAAACAGGTTCATCAACATGCATAATCTGTGTCCTCCATGGTTAGAGTTTCTACCCCCAAAGAAAGGCAATGTTTTACAACAGTACCCCCCTGATGAGCATTAGCAAGGCTCGCCCAACAGTCTGGCCATGACCAAAAATACAAATACACCAACTCAGAGATCACAGTACTTTGAGGAAGAAGGGTAAAGTACATTACATCACAAATATTACCTTTTTTCCTTGTGCTTTTTGCAAAGGGGCCAAGCCCCCCTATGCCCCGAGTGTATAAATAGAAATGTAACAACTCTGAGATCGCACTACTTTGAAGAAGAAGGAATGAATATTTGTGATGTCACAGGCAAATCTGCATGACATGTCAATTATGCATCATTTGCATGCTACATCACAGGCATTAGGCATGTCATTTACTATGTCCATGCCCATCCCTACGTGAAAAGACTGGGGGAGGGGGGCAGTTACTGTTGTAAAACATCGCCAAAAAAACAACTAATTTTGCTGGCTTGACCCATATTTTAAAAGTAAGTGTTCCTCATTTAAGAAAATGAAGATTAAGAACCATTGTTTTATCTCCTCCTGTGTAAAAGGAAAGTCACTGAAAGCTAAATTCCCTACAGTTTTTTAGTGTCTACATCTGACTTTTCTGTTTCTCTATTTTGGACCTTGTTAACCTTCACAATCCCTTTCCATTCCTGTCTTCTCTCTGCTTCTTTTGTTAGCATGTTCGTATTCCTCTCTTCTTCCTTACATGCTCATGGTAGAACCCCTTCTCCATTTCAGTCTCCCAGAAATATGCAGAAAGATACTTAATACCAATATATCTGTTTACTAGTCTGCATGAAACAATACCTCTCAACTGTACAGATTTTCACAGAATGTCCAGATATTTTCCTCATATTTTTGGTCTGATCCTCAGAAAATTTGTGGTTTTCTGGCAAATCATTGAAGATTGAAGTTACTAGATAATGACAGACATTTGAGTTTCAGACTTTATATCCTTCAGAAAATATACAGTAATGCAAAACCTGTTATTCTAGTGACATTCCAAGTTTGTAGGAGCAATATTTAAATTCTGTCCCTATTTTTGGTCCTTTGCCTCCCTTTCTTTCTGGCTTTGTCCAGATTTCTTACACTGAGAGGTTGGGAAGTATGCTTGAATCCCTATATATTACATCCACAACAGAAATATTGCAAACACTGCAAGATGAATATACATAAAATATAATTGTTTGTCTGAATTAGCAAAAATAAAACAGATCCATGAGAAAAAAATGTTCTGTAAAGTTTGCTCAAAATAGAAATAAACTCAAGTATTCGTTTACCTTATAATGATGTGTATTTTCAAATGTCTGCCTCTTTCCAAAACTCATCTCATTCTAAAACCCAGTAGAATGTTTGACATCATGAAGGCCCTCAGTGACATCTTCACATTCTGACAACTAACCTGCAAGAAGCCACGCCCACTGCTGTGAAAAGCACCCATCTTATGAGGTTGTAACTAAATTTGTTATGGTACTTAATTATTTATTTTCCAGGGTAGAGCACTGATCTCAGTGGACCTTTTTCAGACTCATCCCAGGAATGCTGACTGGTTAAGTGACTTGCTCAGAGTCGCACAGTTACACAATGGGGGCTGAGGGAATCAAACCTTGCACCACTGGACCACAGCAAACAGCTTGTTAGCAGCTCCTTAATCCTCTAAGCCAACTGCCAGACTTTATGTCAACTGCCGGAAAAGTGCAAGCAGTGCACTATCCAGGCCAAATCTCAAGCTTGCAGACTCCAGCTGTACTTTCTTTCCATCTGGTTTTGTCACTCAGTTTAACGTATGAACAACTTTAAGGGATTAGTTTTAGGCAGTGTTGTTGCAACCTAGAGGCTGATGATTGTCACTGTGTTTCTGAACCTAAACCTGAGTGGGGAATTGTATCAAAAGCCTTCGCCAGGTCCAGGTAAGCTGTGTGCACAGTCTAACCTTCATCTAATGCTTTAGTGACCCTCTCAAAAAAGTCCACCAGATTTAATACACATGACATCCTTTAACAAAGCCGAAATGTGATGGGTGCACAATTTGCAGGTTACCTATGTCCTCATTTATCATGTCCATGATCATTCTTTCTATGGATTTGCATACGAGACTGGTAAGGCTTAGGGGAGTGTTGCTACCCGGATCAATGGTTGGATCTCCTTAGTGCAGGAGAATGAATGTAACCATCTTCCATTTCTTGAATGACCGAAGGCTCCAATTGAAAAAGTGATTCAAGTGGACCAGAGAGGTCATGTTTCATGCTATTTATTAAATATCCTGGGATGTTATTGTTCCTCCTACTCTTGGCCAAGATTTTTTTTCTTTTGTTGTAAACCAACTGATATTGTGATTCCACTAGGGTGGCTTGTCTTTTGAGATTGTCTTATTTTTAATACTAGTGGCATACAGCTCACTCTATATATGGCCATACAGAGATTTTGCAAATACCTCAGTGCATACTATGGTGTTTACTGGTTTTGGGGTGCTTGAAATTTAGCCAAGGTGTTGCTTATTAGAAAGACAGGTTAGCCTTTGGAGTAATTCCTAAAGGTTTTTGGTTTTGCTGGATCCCCAGATTTAATTTTTATTTCAAGTAATACTGCCTTATGGTCAGATCTGACAAGTGAAGACATTACATTGGGTGAGGAACATCACCACCCCAAGTTTGTGAAGGATGTTTGTACCCCAGTGCTCCTGTTTAAAAGTAAAGTCACGTAACAGTCAATAAAATATATAAACCTAGCTTGAAATGTACATTTCCACACACGAAAGTAAGTGAAAACATCAAATATAATATGTGAGAGGTTTATCCATGAAGGGAACTTACCTGACCAGCAATGAAACAGCATAAGCAGACCACTGATCCTATAAATCCCAGACAGGAGTGCTTTCTCTTTGGCAGCAGGAAAGCTCAGGGGTGCTTGGCACATGGAAGGTGCCCTGCAGTTTTGGGAACCAGATGACTGTTATATCCTATGCAGGATATAACTTTTTTAGCTTAGTCTGTTGCAGCAGTGATCAAAATGAAGCACATACTGATGTTGATATTAAAATATATTAATATTGTCCTAGTAATTTATGCATCCAAAGCCATCCAAAGCATGGAAGCACTAACTTCTTATATGAGACGCAGTTCACTCAGGGCCAGTATCATGTATGTAAAATTGGCATAAGCTCACGAGAAGCTTAAAAATATATTTTTTACAATAAATAGCTTGCAAAAGCAAGGGTGACAAAGTAATGTTTTAATTCCCCTGTAAAGTTTTTGTCCTACCTTTGAACTCCATCTGGTTTCAAGGACTGGTTTCTTATTTTGTTTCATAAAATTTTTTTGTTCCACATAAAAGTTTGTTTACACATGTGATGCCAAGAATTCTCAGCAAAATTACTGGGTAAAAATACTGAATTAAACAGGTTCATCAACATGCATAATCTGTGTCCTCCATGGTTAGAGTTTCTACCCCCAAAGAAAGGCGATGTTTTACAACAGTACCCCCCTGATGAGCATTAGCAAGGCTCGCCCAACAGTCTGGCCATGACCAAAAATACAAATACACCAACTCAGAGATCACACTACTTTGAGGAAGAAGGTAAAGTACATTACATCACAAATATTACCTTTTTTCCTTGTGCTTTTTGCAAAGGGGCCAAGCCCCCCTATGCCCCGAGTGTATAAATAGAAATGTAACAACTCTGAGATCGCACTACTTTGAAGAAGAAGGAATGAATATTTGTGATGTCACAGGCAAATCTGCATGACATGTCAATGATGCATCATTTGCATGCTACATCACAGGCATTAGGCATGTCATTTACTATGTCCATGCCCATCCCTACGTGAAAAGACTGGGGGAGGGGGGCAGTTACTGTTGTAAAACATCGCCAAAAAAACAACTAATTTTGCTGGCTTGACCCATATTTTAAAAGTAAGTGTTCCTCATTTAAGAAAATGAAGATTAAGAACCATTGTTTTATCTCCTCCTGTGTAAAAGGAAAGTCACTGAAAGCTAAATTCCCTACAGTTTTTTAGTGTCCACATCTGACTTTTCTGTTTCTCTGTTTTGGACCTTGTTAACCTTCACAATCCCTTTCCATTCCTGTCTTCTCTCTGCTTCTTTTGTTAGCATGTTCGTATTCCTCTCTTCTTCCTTACATGCTCATGGTAGAACCCCTTCTCCATTTCAGTCTCCCAAAAATATGTGAAAGATACTTAATACCAATATATCTGTTTACTAGTCTGCATGAAACAATACCTCTCAACTGTACAGATTTTCACAGAATGTCCAGATATTTTCCTCATATTTTTGGTCTGATCCTCATAAAATTTGTGGTTTTCTGGCAAATCATTGAAGATTGAAGTTACTAGATAATGATAGACATTTGAGTTTCAGTCTTTATATCCTTCAGAAAATATACAGTAATGCAAAACCTGTTATTCTAGCGACATTCCAAGTTTGTAGGAGCAATATTTAAATTCTGTCCCTATTTTTGGTCCTTTGCCTCCCTTTCTTTCTGGCTTTGTCCAGATTTCTTACACTGAGAGGTTGGGAGGTATGCTTGAATCCCTATATATTACATCCACAACAGAAATATTGCAAACACTGCAAGATGAATATACATAAAATATAATTGTATGTCTGAATTAGCAAAAATAAAACAGATCCATGAGAAAAAATGTTCTGTAAAGTTTGCTCAAAATAGAAATAAACTCAAGTATTCGTTTACCTTATAATGATGTGTATTTTCAAATGTCTGCCTCTTTCCAAAACTCATCTCATTCTAAAACCCAGTAGAATGTTTGACATCATGAAGGCCCTCAGTGACATCTTCACATTCTGACAACTAACCTGCAAGAAGCCACGCCCACTGCTGTGAAAAGCACCCATCTTATGAGGTTGTAACTACATTTGTTATGGTACTTAATTATTTATTTTCCAGGGTAGAGCACTGATCTCAGTGGACCTTTTTCAGACTCATCCCAGGAATGCTGACTGGTTAAGTGACTTGCTCAGAGTCGCACAGTTACACAATGGGGGCTGAGGGAATCAAACCTTGCACCACTGGACCACAGCAAACAGCTTGTTAGCAGCTCCTTAATCCTCTAAGCCAACTGCCAGACTTTATGTCAACTGCCAGAAAAGTGCAAGCAGTGCACTATCCAGGCCAAATCTCAAGCTTGCAGACTCCAGCTGTACTTTCTTCCCATCTGGTTTTGTCACTCAGTTTAACGTATGAACAACTTTAAGGGATTAGTTTTAGGCAGTGTTGTTGCAACCTAGAGGCTGATGATTGTCACTGTGTTTCTGAACCTAAACCTGAGTGGGGAATTGTATCAAAAGCCTTCGCCAGGTCCAGGTAAGCTGTGTGCACAGTCTAACCTTCATCTAATGCTTTAGTGACCCTCTCAAAAAAGTCCACCAGATTTAATACACATGACATCCTTTAACAAAGCCGAAATGTGATGGGTGCACAATTTGCAGGTTACCTATGTCCTCATTTATCATGTCCATGATGATTATTTCTATGGATTTACATACGAGACTGGTAAGGCTTAGGGGAGTGTTGCTACCCGGATCAATGGTTGGATCTCCTTAGTGCAGGAGAATGAATGTAACCATCTTCCATTTCTTGAATGACCGAAGGCTCCAATTGAAAAAGTGATTCAAGTGGACCAGAGAGGTCATGTTTCGTGCTATTTATTAAATATCCTGGGATGTTATTGTTCCTCCTACTCTTGGCCAAGATTTTTTTTTCTTTTGCTGTAAACCAACTGATATTGTGATTCCACTAGGGTGGCTTGTCTTTTGAGATCGTCTTATTTTTAATACTAGTGGCATACAGCTCACTCTATATATGGCCATACAGAGATTTTGCAAATAACTCAGTGCATACTATGGTGTTTACTGGTTTTGGGGTGCTTGAAATTTAGCCAAGGTGTTGCTTATTAGAAAGACAGGTTAGCCTTTGGAGTAATTCCTAAAGGTTTTTGGTTTTGCTGGATCCCCAGATTTAATTTTTATTTCAAGTAATACTGCCTTATGGTCAGATCTGACAAGTGAAGACATTACATTGGGTGAGGAACATCACCACCCCAAGTTTGTGAAGGATGTTTGTACCCCTGGAAGGAGAATGGACCAACTGCTAAGGTGTTGGTATTAAAGTTTAGGAATTGCTGGGCTTGTGCATTCGAAGTGGTGTGGATTCCTAATCTATAGTGGGGTAGTTAAGATCCTCCATGAATATCATATTGGGTTGAACACTGAGGGACGCTAGTACATTGAGATAGGTAGTATGGGTTTCCTAGGACACTAAGGGGGACCTATAGGTTACAAGGAGATATGATATGACACCCTATTTATGGTGAGTTCATGTAGGAGTTCCATTGGGTCATACACTTTAACTAGTATGGATGTGATTTTGGCTATAATATAGACAGAGACTCCATCTTTACTTCCCTCTTGTGCAGTAGTTGGTCTAAAAGTGTGAAAGGCATTATAATCCTGCACTGCTGGGGTACTCTCAGTGACTTTAAACCATGCCGCAATTACTACACAGATGTCTACACTCTCCAGGGAGATGAAGGCTTGCAGGAAGTGGAGTTTCTTGTTAAGACTTCTAGCATTGAGCAGTACCACCTTCAGATATCCTTCTAAGGTTCACTTAAGTCGGTAGGTTTATCAGTTTGCCATTGCTTAAAAAGGCACTATGAAGGTTAGAAAGGTCTTTGCCAGCATCCAAAAGCCTAAAGGGGATACATACAGACCATCCCTGACAAACCATGTCCTTCCAGTCTATAAGATAATGTCCTCCCAATGGACTGACATCAGAACTTAAGCCAGTTGTTAAAATCAATCATTTTCTGTTAGTAATGTGACATCATTCTTAGAGAAGGTGGTATGCTGCTCAGTGCTAGGTTCATACCTGCCCGAGACACATAATCAATGAGCTTGATCATGTTTCACTTCATGTAATCAAGGGAGGTATGTTTCAGGTCATTAACATCCACATGGACTATGAGAGATTCCTACTGGTAGCTGTGATTCAGTCACCTGAGTGCCTGTGTGACTTGACAGATCTAGTCCTGGAAAGGCAGCTAACTGTGACTCTGTCCTTAGTCAGGTGAGGGAGACATTGGTTTGGCTTGCTATGGAATTGCCAATAACTAGACCATTTGGCTGTGCACTGGTTTGCCTTAAGGGCTTAAGAAGTCCAGGCACTGGATACAGTGTTACTATGCATAGCTGTGGATAGTGTTTTAACAAAGTGTTTACATGATGGCTGAGGACACTTTCTTTGATTTTACTGTGCAGGAGGTATTAGTGTTTTAGGAAGGTTACTTGTAAGTGCCTCAGCATAAGTAGTTTTATGTGTGAGGGTCTTTACTCTGTGCAGTAGGTGTGGTGCAACTGTTACTGACAACCTCTATAGAATTAGTTTTTGTTGTATGACAGGGTTTTGTCTCCAGTGTTAAAGTACATTTACACATCTCTGCTACTTTACATGTTTTATTAAAAATAAGTGGGTTGTCCGTGTACATGAGGCAATTGCTCAATGTCTCAGAATACCCATCTCAACCAGATTGGCCACAGAGAGTCGGGAAGTGCATATCCACGGCCACGTATCTACTACGGAGAAGTGAAGGAAATTTAAATGTTGAAGAGGTCAATAAGACAAGGAAGTTGATGAGCAGTGCTCAGCTGTTGTGTGCAAACTTGATGCTCTAGTAGTTTAAAAAATCTGTCTAGACAGTAATGCCACAAGAGTGTTGACCACAAACTTTCCTAGAGTGAAATAATTGGTTTGGAGCCCAAGTACTAACACTTAGAATAACAAGCACATTTAGCCTTCACCAGCAATTCCTAGCTCAGAAGGGTGGAGGCTACCCTCTCCTCCCACAAGAGTGTAGACCACAAACTTGTTAATGTAAAGTAACTAAAACACTTTTAGAACAGCAGACACAATAAGCCTTCAACCAGCAATTCCCAACTCAGAAAGATGTAAGGTACCTCTCCTGCTATAAGAGTGGAGACAACAAACCTTCTTTATGTAAGATAACTAGTTTGAAGCTGAAATGCTTCAATCAAAACTAATAGGTTTAGAGTAACAGTTACAATGTACTCAAGCAATTAAATGCAGCTGAACATACAGCAGAAAGTTAAATAAAGTAGGAAGAAGCACAAATACAGTAATAGCAGCTGTATGAATTGCAGTTTTTTTAAGAAAGTGGGAAAGGAGGAAAGAGAAGACAATTCAAGTTTAAGAGACTAATGGGGAGGGCCTTCCCAGGTGATCTCTCGGTGCTCAGCTGAATGAAATGATGAGATGGGACTGGGAGGGGTGTCCAAAATCAAATCTATGTCTGGGGCAGACAACTCAAAAGCCACCAAGTTTAAAAGTACAATAGCAGCAGGGCAGGTGGGTGGCAAAAATTAAATTCAGCTAGAGATTATAGTTCATAGGTTGGTACTAGGCTATCAGCCCTAGGGTCTATACAAGTCTAGCCATAACAATTCCCTGGCTATTTCTTCCCACACTATTTACTTCCCTGGACCCCTGTCTAGCAGGGCAACTGACGTGATCCCAGGGGTGAATTACCTTTCTCCCATCCAATCATCAAGGTTCCTTTTGAAAAGGGCCAAAGAGGCGCTCTGCTTGACATGTATAGGCAGTCTATTCCAGAGTCTGGGGAGTCTCTGGGTCAGGAACCTATCCCTCCAGCATGTTTTGTTTATTGTGATGACAAGGTTTAGATCCCTGGAGCATGTGGCTTTGAGGAATTGGGATTTCTGCAAGTGTAGCATGTCCAACAGCTCTGGGTTTGACATGGCCTTGTATGTTAAGCATAGATCGCCTCGGAGTAGACGATATGCGACAGAGTATAGCTGGAGTTTTTTAAGGTGGTCAGCATAGGGTATCTGCTTTAGGCCTGTGATTCTTTTAGTGAGGTATTTCTGCAGCCTTTACAGTTGTTGCAGATGTCTTGAGAGATACATACCAAATGGGGCGTTGTATTCTATAATGGGTCTAATGAGGGATGAGTACAGTGGGACAATGACCTCCTTTTTTCTGGATGAAAAGCCCTTAGTGATGAGGTGTGCCACATAGAAGGACTTTCTGGCTGTTGTGGCGATGTGGTTATTGAAGGTGAGACCACTGTCCACCTGTGTTCTTAAGTCTCTTATCACACTTTCGGTGTTTAGTGTACTGCCACCTATGTGGTAATTCACGGGTACATGTTTTTTTCCCAAAGGGGATAACTATACATTTCTTGGCACTGAGCTTGAGCCCATGGCTCTGGCACCAAGCATCTGTTTCTGTAAGGCCCTTTTGTAGAGTATCATTTGGGGATTCAATAATGGTTCCCAGTTTGCAGTCATCTACAAACTTTGTTAGCCAGAGTCCCTTAGTGTTGGCCTGTACTTCAGAGAAGTAGATGCCAAACGAGAGGTCCCAGGACTGAACCCTGAGGTACTCCACTTGTCACTTGTCTGGAGCTGGATTTGCAGGCAGCTACTTTTAGAGTGTGGGTTCTGTCAGTAAGCCAGTTGGCAACCCATTGAGTGACATAGGGATTAATGCCCAGCTTAGTAAGTTTATCTATGATTCCAGAGTGGGGGATGGTGTCAAAGGCCTTGGCGAGGTCCAGATAGGCTGTGTGGACTGCCTTACCCTCGTCCACAGCTCTGGAGACTGATTCAAAGAAGTCAGTCAGGTTCAGGAGACAAGATCGGCCCTTCACAAACCCAAACTGGGTGGGGTCCAATGTTTTAAGGTTGCCAATGTCTTTGTTTATAAGTTCCATGATAATACATTCCATGGCCTTGCAGATCAGGCTAGTCAGACTGATGGGGAGATAGTTCCCGGATCCCCCCTTGTAGAGTGGGATAACTGTAGCTGTGCGCCACTCAGTGGGCACAAAGCCTGAGGTAAGGGTATGATTAAACATGACACTTAGGTGAGGTGCCAGCTCATTTTGTAGTTCATGTAGCACACAGTCCGGGATGTCATCTGGTCCCATGGATGCTGTATTCTTAGCTTTGGATAGTGTGTTTTTTACCTGTGTGGCTGTTATTATTGAGACATTAGCAATAGTCAGGCAGAGAACAGCAAGTACAATGAGCACTACAGCTAAATAAAGATGCCAGTACATTTTGCAGTTAAATAAAGATTGCTATTTCTCAGCTCCTCACACTAATTAGCTGGATGTTCTTCACCGTCTGCAGAAGAATTATTTTTTAACTTTTCTAACTGACCCTAGCCAAGACCTGTTAAAACTCCAAAAAGAACGAAACAAATGTAAAACAAAACAAAATGCAGTATAAGAAAAAGATAAAAAAATAGAAGCAACCAAACCTTAAATGGATAACTTCAATATAAAATCAAATGCACACAGAGATCAGCAATAGCCAGGCAGAAAACAGGAAGTCACACAAGCACTACAGCTACATTTTGAATTGTTGGTGTAAAAGGCACACAAAAGATAAGTGTTGTGCATGTTGTTGACATACATTGGGCAACAATTGAAGTCAATAGGTCAAAGGGTAATGGTGTACATATACAAAAAGATGTGCTTGAATTCATAAAGCAAATTCATTTAATATTCTATATTGTTTGGCTTTCAAGAAGCTGTAAGTGGTAAAATAAATTCATTGTGTGAAAGGAAAAATGTCAGTGCATTACTGCATGCACTCAAAAACTGTTTCACAGTTGCAGAGATATCTTAAATACTGTATTGTACAACGACCCCCCATTAATATTCAAAAACATGCACGCTGATTGGTCAGCGTGCACGTTGTAAATCAGAGTTATAGTAATGGAAAAAGGTCCGGTCGCCTGGACTTTTTCCATTACTATAACTCTTTTTTTACAGTAACGGAGAACGCAAGATCTCCGTTGCTTCACACTGTCTCGCTATGTTAAAGGAATTTAACATAGCGAGACAGCTTTAAAAAAAGCAACGAAGATTCTCTGTTGCTTTTTTAAAGCAGTCTCACTATGTTAAACTCCTTTAACATAGCGAGACAATTTGTAAAAAGCAACGGAGATCTTCCTTTCTCCGTTGCTTTTTTCAAAACTGTCTCGCTATGTTAAATGGGTTTAACATACCGAGACAGCTTTAAAAAAAGCAACAGAGATTCTCCGTTAACTTTTAAAACTGTCTCGCTATGTTAAACCCATTTAACATAGCGAAACAGTTTGTAAAAAGCAACGGAGATCTTGCTTTCTCCATTGCTTTTGCCCACAGCTCTGATGTACTGTGTAGGCATATGCATGCGCAGTATATCAGAACTGCCGCAGAATACCAGACAGCTGTGGAAGGGCAGCAAGGAGGCATTATACAATGCCATTATTTAAGAAAAGTAATTATTTTTTTCTTAAATAATGTCATTGTGTATAATAGCAATAACCCACTTCTGGGTGTGGGTAATGCTGGATTTACCCACGGTTGGCTTTGTTTGGCCACTCTGGCTTTGCTCTCATGACCAAACCACACCAACTATATTCATAAAATAATAACAAAGGAACGGAACAATATCCAATAGATCCAGGTGTCAAAAAAAAAAAAAAAAGTAAAAAACTTTTTTGTAAGTATATCAAAAGGAATTAAAAACGTTTTTTTCGTTGCTGAGTGCAACTTCTTCAGACAATGAGAACAACTGAAGATAAGATTTAAATCTATACTATAAAAATATTTTATCAACTATTTACATAATGTAAAAACGAAAAATAGTTATCTAAAAAAGAATTTAGTTACTTATGAACATAAAAAAATGACTACATCCTACTAGCCTTTAGTTTTAATAGGTTTCTTATTTGATTCCAAAAATCTGCCAACCATGGTCCTCCCTAGGGTCCATGTCCTTTCTAAAACAAAGATGTCTGTGTATGTTTGTATAAGGCATTGGCTCTGTTTGTATGCTGGGCACTCTAATGGCAAGATATACTACTCTGGTGGAATTACATCTAAAGCTGTGATGGTTGAATAGGGGCATGTTCTAATAAACTTTAATGTTTTGCCCCTACTGTAAACCATCTTGAAAGCATCCCACTCCTGTCTGATAATTTCTCTGATAGCTGCTGAATTTGAACTGTATTGTGTAATAAAAGCATGTGAGAATTCAGCCTTGCCCAGTTGGGTTGATACCTATACTATATTTGTCTTTTTGTTCCTGAATTTGGTTGATGAACTATCCCTATCTTGAAACATGGACCTCAATTTGTTCATACTGTCCTTTCACAATACCTCTTTCTGATGTATAGGATGGGAACTGTGAACTATTAGAGTATGTAGGTTTAACCTCCTAATGCTTTTTGCTGAGAAGAAGCTAGGTAATCCATTTTATCTCACCAATGGACCCTATCCAAAAATACAAATGTCATCTACTTTTGGAAGGCACTGTTTGTCACAAACTTACTTTCCCAGATGGCAGAGGTTTGCTTATAATATTCTCCCCGTTGTGATGTAATACTAAATTCATTAAATTAGTGATGAATGTAGACCTGTTACATGTGGAATTACTGAGAACAGGTCGAATTTAAGGAGATGGGATGATCTAGGCCATAATTTCTTGAACTTGTAGTCAAATTTTGAAATGAGGATTTTGAACTTTGGGTTCCTGGTTGTGTAAAAGGTATAAATGTTCTGTTCAATCATTCCTAGATCCAATAACCAATTTTTATAGGCTATGTTGATCTATCTATTAATGTTATTAAGAATATTCACCATTATACCTATCACATGACACTCTACATCAGTGTATTTAAATCTTATCTTCAGTTGTTCTCATTGTCTGAAGAAGTTGCACCTCAATTCCTTTGGACATACTGGCGTTAATAAATTTGACACCTGGATATCTTTCTTGGTTTTGTTTGTAACATACAGCTTCCCTCTACTTGTGTTGTTGAGGATCTGGGAGACTACTATGGCCACTGGTCAACTCAGTGAGAAGGTCCAGGAGGAACAGCACAAACCTGAAGAGTCTATACCACCACGATTTCCAAAGAACTCCTAGGCTATGCATACTGGGGAAGCGGAACTGCTACATAAGAATGGTATAGCTCAACTTGGATAACAAGTACTTGGTACCTAAAGGACTTAGAATACACAAATATCCCAACAATGTAACAGCATTTGACAATTGTGGTGCTGGACGAAATTACTAAACACAATCTCACTACTGACTCTCTCTCACCATATACAAGATATTCAGATTATTATATGAGGATAGAACAAAGAATAAACATGTGACTAATTAGAATCATTGAGACAGTTGATTTGACTATTCCAAGGTTATTGGATCTAGGAATGATTAGATCATCCGGATTCCTGATGTGGTAGACCTGTTCTCAGTAATTCCACATGTAACAGGTCTACATTGGTTGTTGTCCCAAGGCCAATCAAAGAGATAGCTTTCTCATCACTAATTTAATGAATTTAGTATTACATCACAACTTTCTCCATCTGGGAAAGTACTGATGACATTTGTATTTTTGGATAGGGTCCATTGGTGAGATAAGCTACTACAACTGATTTCCTAAAAGATGGGGTAGAAAAAGCATTAGAGAAAACCTACATACTCTAATAGTTACATCCACTTCTGTGAAAGGACAGTATGTGAGGCTTATGGAATGTAACAAATTGAGGTCCATGTTTTTAAGTTCATCAACCAAATTCAGGAACAGGTGGTGAAGGGTAGAAAAGACAAATATAGGTATCAACCCAACTGGGCAAAAAGCATGCGAGAATAAGGCTGAATTCTCACACAGTTCAAATTCAGCAGCTATCACAGACAGGAGTGCTTTTACTGACCTTCCAGGTTTCAAAGAAAAGAATTAAAGATGGTTTACAGAAAGTTTATTAGAACAGAGACAGTTACCATCACAGCTTTATTACAATTGTAATTCCACCAGAGTAGTATATCTTGCCATCTGTTTAGAGTGCCCAGCATCATGTATGATGTACAAAACAGACATGTCCTACAGCTAGATATAGATTCTTTGTTTTAGAAAGGATCAACCCCATTGGCAGATTTTTTGGGAATGATTACATTTCCATTAAGCCTATATTAAAACTAAAGGCTAGTAGGATGTAGTCATTATTATACAATTTCCTGGAAGTATTTTATGTTCATAAGTAACTAAATTCTTTGGTCCTTATTTCAGGGCATTTTAGATAACTATTTTTCAAATGTTTTTAACATTATTACGTTGTATTTATGTAAATAGTTGATCTATGTATAAAATGTATATGTAAGTGGTTAATGAGAATCACATGACACTCTACATCAGTGTATTTAAATCTTATCTTCAGTTGTTCTCATTGTCTGAAGAAGTTGCACCGTGTTTAATTCCTTTGGATATACTGCATTTTGACACCTGGATATCTATAGCTGTTTCTTGGTTTTAATACAGCTTCCCTCTATATTCATCTATAACAGTAAGGTCCTTCACAGCTATGTTGTTTGTAATTATAGCTTATGAAGTTTGAGAAGAGAATATCATCTACAAATAAATCACACTGCTGTGATAGTAATGCGTGCTCCTAGGAAAACTCCTGTTGTTCTCAAAATGCCAGGGTACACTCTACCAGGTATTGAACTGAATGAAAAGCTTAGGCACCATTAAGAAGAATTAGAACCAATGGAATCTGTGAGCAGTATTCTTACGGCTGCAAAGCAAGACTCAAGGTGCATTTGCATCTATCCATATGATTTAAAGTGAACATTACTCATTGCTTATAGCTGAAGTGGTCTCATATTTCTTTCAAAGATTAAATGAGTTGCATGCAAGCTTTACTTGTTCATCTCTCTCTGTCTGTATCTGTCTATCTATAGATGACATTTCTTGACAGTAACATTATTGAAATGCAGTTATCGAAACTGTCTTACATCGATGGCATATTTTGTCAAAATGCATTTCATTGAATATATCATTCAAGAAAGTATAAACCGACAGCAACATGTGCACATCCTAAAATAAAGCCCACGATGCATATATCAACATATCCAATGAAAGAACGTATCGCATTTTCATGTACCATTCATACAATAGAAATCCCAAGTACAACGAGGTCTTGCAGTGACACTGATGATGTACAGAAACTGAAACGTAATGCAATACAAGAAATCCTGGCACTCTGACATCTCAGATGCATTTGATACTTTAATTAATTGAGCTTAAATGAACAATAGACTAGAATTGCTTTCTTGGGAGTATAAAATTATTCTATGTAATTTTAACATGGACAAAATGGCCATGAACATAAAGTATACAAGACAAGGCAAGAATATAAAATAAAAGTAGTATGACAAGGTGACAAGGGACTTAATTTGTCACGGATGGCACACCTTGTATGTTGCCTTGAGATTTTTCTGATGACCATGAGCAAGAGAAGGGCGTCTGAACATTCAAGCTGAAGAAAAGGGTGTAAAAAAAGGGCAGTGAACTACTGTAGTTTGTTAGCTGTTGGACAACTAATCTAACTTGTTCTGTTACAGTCATTAGTCAGAGTTTGATCACTTTTATTCGTAAACAATATAGTAACTTTGAAGTTCCTTGAAACTGCATTTATTTATGTATTATAGTTTGTTTACTGGGAAAGTCCAACTAGACACAAACTCCATTTTTAGCGAAGGACTGGGGAGAAAAGCACAACATAAAATACATATTTACAATGAGCAGCAGTAAAAAAATTAAACATTTTAAGCATTACTTTGCAGGTAGTACTGAGACAAATGGTAAATACAGTTATATACTTTAGAAGTTGTATTATCGTTCATAAGTCAAAGACGTTAACGTAATAGCTGGAGACACAAGAGTACTAGTAATGTACATGGATTGAGTATATGTGTACTGACATTAATGAGGTAGGATGTCACTAGAGCAGGAACAGCAAACAGAGGAGGAGCAGGAAGGATATAAGGAGAAATCAAGAAAACCTGAAGAAGAAAAGTCTGATAGTGGAGATGCTGAGCTATGTTGTTTCAGTTTGATTTGTGTCATTATATTAAATCATATTTAACCTGTAATGATGTCTCTTACTGAATTACAGAACTATGAAACAGTGAACTCAAACTTTTTGCTCAGTAATATATTGTCTGACGGGGTCTGTATCACTTGAAGCACAAAAAGAGAGAACACTCTTAAGTCGAACACTAATACCCGAAAACCCAAAATATTGAACGTCTGGAACATCGATTTTTGTCCCAGGGAACAAAATCGCTGGGCCGGTCTCTGGACTTGGTTGCTTCCTCCACTGTGGTGCAATCTTGCAATTGGCATACTTAAGTAGGGGAGTGTGTGAGGCAAAGCCCCCCACTTTATTTTGTCTCTGGATTTTTTTTTTTTTTTGGAGCAGTGATTTTTTTTTTCCCCTGGGAAAAAAATCGATGTTCTGGCCGTTCCATATTTTGGGATTTCAGGTATTGGTGTTCGACTTAAGAGGATTTCCTCTTTTTGTGCTTCGATCTTGTGATATAGACCAGTCTGAAGTACAGGAAGGTGGAGTTGAACCATGGAACTCTACTCAGTAATCAGTTTAACACAACTGATGCATATCAACACTGTTAGTAGTTTCACAGTCCGAGCTCAAGGAGTAATAAATCTGACAGACAATCTGCTTCAGCCGCTGCTATGATCCCATACATAGTGCAGTGTATAGTTCTGTGGATTTATTTCATCATTAAAGTGTTAAGAGAAAAAGTTTTAAAACATACTGTTATTTGTCTCTTTCTCCCATCTAGCAAAATGAATATGCTATTTGCTGAAGTGTTGGTAAGAAAAGGTCATTGAACCATGTTTATTAAAGATGGGCTTTATCTATGATAGATGTAGTTTGCTTATGAACTTGAATAACATCTGTTTTCTATACTTCTGAATAAAGAAAGCTAACTGCAGTTAAATGAAAGCTTGGTAAAAGGACGCACGGCTGAGTAAGAGTTAATTTACTGAGACAAGCTGTGTGTCCTGGAAAATTCCAGCTACCACTGTTAAACTAAGTATTCTGTACCTTTTTGAACATTCTGTACTAACTGTGGTTTTGAGGTAAACATTCTACACTAGCTGTGGTTTTAAGGTAAAACATTCTTTTCTGAGGTAATTTGTGATCCTAGATGTTTTTCATAGCCAACTGTCAACTGTTAGAAATGTAACAAAAGCTATTTTGGCTGGTAACAGGAAAGTATAAAAGTTGATGTCAGTAAACAAGCTGATCAGATTGAGATCATCTTGGCCAACATGTTGCTGTAATCTGGTTAGCAGTTAATAAAGGAAACTTTCATCACCTGAGGCAGATGTGACTCGCTTGAAATTTTCTTCTGACATTTTGGTCCTTCGGACCGGAAACCTCTACGAAGAATAAGGATCAGGCTGACAGAGAGACCGAAAAACCTGCGCAGGTGAGGGTTTCTCATCTTAAGATTCCCTCGATGGAAAGCCCTCCGACTGATTTGTCGTTGGAAAGAGGCCGGCTGCTCTCTGATCCCTATCTGAGGGACGGTTTCCGAACCAAAAAGGGGAAACGGAGTCTCATCTGGTTCAGGTAGGATGAAAAAAATTTTCTTTTAATTTAATTTAACCTTGTCGGCAGGGTTTTTATTTTTAGTTAAGGGTGGGTAGGAATAATTGTTAAGATTATTTTGTTAGGATCCCCGTTAAGATAGCCCCATTTTGTAATAAGCCCTGTAAAAATAATTTTGATGCAGTCCTAAAATATACAGTCCTGAAATAAGAAATCTAGGAAAACATGGGTTCAAGTTGCTGCAAGTGTGAGAGTGATGCCTGTTTAAATGTTGATGCTAAGTATATGAAAAGTTTAGACAAAAATAATGTTACATTTTTGAGAAAGTGGAAGTTGAAATATGATTCTGATGGTACACTGAATAAGAATGCCTGTGCAAAATTGGTTAGAGATTTGAAAAAGGATGCAGGAACTAGAACCAAAAAGCAAAGACAATTGGGATTTCCCCAAGCACAAAAATGGTTAGAAGAAGCAAATAAATGAGCTATAAAAGAAAAACAGTGTCAGGAAAAAGAGAAAATAAATCAAAAGGGATCACTGGTGCCAAGTGGAAAAGTAGCTTTATTTTTAGATAAGGAGGATGAGCACACAGTTTGTGCAGTACAAAGGCAGGCAACCACCCCACCGTATGGTGAAATTGCTGCTGCCATACCGGGGGAACCTCCTCAATATCAGTCTGAAGATGTGGGATCTGTACTGCAGGGTGGGTTATTAGCTGCTCAAGGAAATGTTGTGACCCCTCCAATTTACACACAAATTCCCGTAGTACCTAAATTTGCTTTGCAACAGGTAGACCAACCTATGCAGTTAAGGTCAGGACCAGCAGGGCAAGGACGTTGGGCTATTAAACTTTCTGACCATTCAGAAGCTCTTCCCTTAATACAAGTTGCAGACCCACAAGCAGGAGATGTTGGACGAGAACCAACTATTTTAGTTTATCGTCCCTGGGCTAGAGAGGATATAAAATGAGCTACAGATGGTATCCCTCATCCCAAGGTTAATTTTCAAAAGTTTTCTGCAGACATAGTTGGTATGCGTTTAAGTTATCATCTAAATGGTTTAGAAGTAGAACAAGTAGTGTGACAAATCTTAGGTCCAGATTGGCACTTAGTTTGTGGTACTTGGACATGTAAGGCAGATGACGGCACTACATTAAAGCATAATTCTGGGGTGTTAGATACGCGAGTCACTGATCTGTTAAAGAGAATTTCTGATAAGTGGCGTCCAAGAGCAGATTGGACAGTAATAAATCAGTGCCTCCAAAATGATGATGAATCTGTAGATCATTATATTGTAAGACTGACAGAAGTGTTCAATAACCATTGTGGAATGATGATTCCGCAGGATCAGACTAATGATAGTCCGTATGAACAGCAATTGAAAAATGCTTTCCTTAAAGGTTGTAAGGCTCCGATAAGTAGTTTTATTACTAAGCACATGGTAGATCACAGAACATGTAGACTGCAACCTTTGTTTGAATATGCACGGCATGCTGAGTGACATTTTAATCTAAAAAAGAAAAAGAAAGTACAAGTGTTGGCAGTAGGGGATGATGGTGGGATATTCTTAGTACCAGGACCAAAGGGGGCAAGGGCGCCGTGGTGGTGTAAAAAAACGTGGGGGCCCGCAATGGGACACGTTAAATGAACCAGGTGGACATTCAGCCTATAGGGAAAGGTTAAAACGTGGAGAATGTTTTAAATGCGGTAGACGTGGGCACTTCGCTGCCGACTGTGAAGAGTGGCAACATCCCCCACAGCTTACGAACAAGGGCTCCGCATGACTATATGATGGTAAAGAAAGGCGCCATCTTCATTATGGGGATAGTGAAGAGGCAGACACTCTCTACGATGAATGTCAGAACACTCTAATGGAAGGGCGGGATTGTGACTGTGAAGTCATAAACCTGGCAAACTTGGGTATTGCTATGCATCTAGATCAGAAACCCATGATAGAGTTTTTGGTTGAGGGACAGAAAGTGGAGTTTTTATGTGATTCAGGTGCATCGCGTACACTTTTGGGTCCAGCAGTTCTGCCTCCGAACTGCGAAACAGATGAGTTTGTCCTTGTAAAAGCAGCAAACGGGAAAATTTATAAGGAACCACTGTCTCATCCTCTACTGTTCACAGATCTGCAAACAAACCAAACTGTTAGGTGTAGGGTAATTATAGCAAAAGTTTGTCCAGTTAATTTGCTGGGAAGAGATTTGATGCATGTGTTTGGAATAGCGGCAATTCCCACACCTAAGGGTATTGAGGCAAAAAGGTTAGCGGATGGCTTAGTAGTACAGGGAGTACAAGACTTGTTTTACTGGTATAGCCTAGACTTGATTTCAGACGGCCCGGGGAGGGTTGATACAGAGTTGATCAATCTAGCTCTAAGTAAATCTAGGAGCGGGTCACCGCAGGTTGCGGCACTCTTACATTGTACAATGTTCTATAAGGCCCTTGAAAAAGAATTCTTTAAGCACAAGTGAGTAAGGATAATTTTGAATGATATGTTTTGGGATACGCAAGGTAATACAGTAGTGACCTGTACTTTGACTAAGGAAATGAGTTCTTTATATCGCTCAAGTTATAGCCCAACATATCTCAGTTACTAAAGCGGTGGGGACACATTGGGTAGATTTGGCGAAAAAGGTAACGATTTGGGACACAATGTCTGAAAGTCAGTTAAAAGATCAACAGATCCAGGTACAAAGATTAAATTGGGTGACTTGGGCACGACCAAGCGTGCACTTCAGGGATGACAAAACAGAAAAGGCATGACAAATCCTCCTAACTCAAGAGGAAGATAGTGCGTTAAGTGCCTTACCTGTAGATTTATGGTCAAAAGGTAAAGGGGATGTGGGACTGATGAAAACAGCAGGTGAAGTTTGTATAACTGCAAAGTCAGGTTTTAGACCTCGTAAGCACCAATACCCGTTAAGTAAACAAGCGGAGGAAGGAATTAAGCCAGTTATCGAGCAGCTAAAACACGTAGGAATTCTTGTTGAATGCCCAGATTCACCCTGCAATACTCCGTTGTTTCCTGTAAAGAAACCGGATGGGTCATGGAGGTTGGTTCAGGATTTACAAGCAGTTAATTCAGCTGTGATCCCAAGAGCACCGGTGGTCCCTGACCCCTATACATTACTTAATGATTTACTACCTCAGCACAGATATTTTTCTGTCATAGATATAAGCAATGCCTTTTTCTCCATACCACTACACAAGGAGAGTAGATTTTGGTTTGCATTCACTTATCAAGGTAAAAGATACACCTACACCAGATTGCCACAGGGTTATTGTGAGAGTCCGACAATATTCACACAAGAAATGGCTGTGAATTTAGCTCAGTTTGTTCCCCCAGAGGGAAGCCAGGTTCTGTTGTATGTAGATGATATTTTGTTGGCCTCACCCACGCAGGAAGGTTGTAGAAAGGATACCCTTGCCCTTCTTAGTTTTTTAGCTGAACAAGGACATAAGGTAAATAAAGAAAAGCTACAATTGTGGAAAGCACAAGTAAAGTACTTGGGTTATTTAATCTCGCAGGAAGGTAGACAATTGGAAAATAAAAGAAAACAAGCAATTCTTGAGGCACCTATGCCTACGACTAAGCGGGAGATGATGTCGTTTTTTGGTGTGACTAATTTTTGTAGAAGTTGGATTCCTAACTATGCTGAAGAAGTAGGGCCATTGGCCGCACTGATCTATGACACTCCCATGGCAGCTAAGAATGATGTACAGTGGACAAATACAGCAATGCAGGCATTTAATAGAATTAAGCAATTGATAGCAGGATCCTCTGTTTTGGGTTTTCTGAACAATTCTAAGCCGTTTGTACAAATGGTTGATTGTAAGGGAGGATATATGACTTCGGTTCTGGTACAAGTACATGGGGATAAACAGAGACTGATAGCTTTTTATTCCTCCAGATTAGATCCTGTTGCAAGGGCATTGCCGCATTGTGTTCAAGCTGTAGTGGCAGCCGCCATGGCAGTGCAAGCCTCAGCATCATTAGTTTTGTTCCACCCATTAAAATTGCAAGTTCCACATTCAGTAGCTACTATACTTTTGCAAGATAAGATAACCTTTTTATCTCCTAGTCGACATTTGTCATGTATGACAGTGCTGCTGACGCAGCCATATATGACCATAGAAAGATGTACTACTCTTAATCCGGCGAGCCATGGACATGCCCATGTAGGAGTACAGACAATGGTTCAAATAGTGTCTAAGGTGTTTTGGTGTAAAGGATTTTCAACTTATGCAAAGCAATTCTGTTTATCTTGTTTATTATGTGCAAAGTATCATGCTCAGGGGGGAGTTAAGAAATCTCAGCAGGCATTCCCTACCCCTCCATATCCATTCCAAACACTCTGTTTGGACTTTATTAAGTTGACACCCACAGAGGGAAAAAGGTTTTGTCTAGTCATAATTGATGCTTTTTCTAAGTGGGTAGAAGCTTTTCCAGTAAAGCATCCTGATACACACACAGTAGCTAAGCTTTTGACTACAGAAATAATTCCCCGATTTGGTTTACCAAGATGCATTTACAGTGATAATGGGTCTCATTTTGTTAACCAGATTGTTCAGAAGTTGGGTCAAGTGTTTCAAATTGATCTCAAGTACCATTGTGCTTACCATCCGCAGTCAGCTGGACTGGTGGAGAGACACAATGGTGTCTTGAAAAGTAAGCTCCGCAAACTGATGGCAGAAACGCATAGATCCTGGACTGCGTGCTTTCCATTGGCACTCCTGTACATGCGAATCTCACCCTTCTACAAAATACTTACACCATTTGAACTTTTGTTTGGGAGACCATATTACGTCCCGCAGTGACAAGGATTGTTGCCAGTGGAACGTGAGGGGGGGGGGTGAGGATCTGGCGGATTATATGAAGAAGCTGCTAAATGTCAAGTGTCTTGTAACCAATGACTCCTTTGAAGATTCCAGAGGTGAAGCCTTGTTAAGCGTGGCACCCGGGGACTGGGTGTGGATCCGAATTGTGAAGAGAAAGAACTGGTCATCCCCCAGGTGGGAAGGCCCATATCAAGTACTTATCTCAACACCTACGGCTGTAAAGATCGCAGAGAGGACTTTGTGGATTCATATCACCCACTGTAAAAAACTCAAGACTTTTCCTTCTACCATTGATGTTGGTCAGACTCCACCGGACCCCTGAACGCAAAGTCTGACTACAAAGGAAGGATGGCCATGTTCAACTGGTACTTGAACTGTTACGTGATGATGATTTTGGTGGTGAAAGTAAATATGTCCATACGAGAAGGAACAGTTGTGAGAGAAAAAGGAATGGTGGTGCTGCAAGCGCAAACAGGTGTTACTACTGTGTTTAAGGTGAAACTTTGTGAAGGAATTTTGGACTGTGCTAAATGGAACAATAATGATTTCTTGACTCGTGCAAAATATTTGTGCAACAGAGACTGTGCATCCTGGTCAAATGTTTGGTGGTCAACAGATGTGAATAGATGGGAAACAAGTGGTGCAGTGATACCGGAGAAAGATAAGAGCAGGCAACAAAGAATAAGAATTGCGCATTTCCAAGGTACCGAAGTAATTACTATAACCATCGTGTCACCACAAGAAAGTGATTCAGGAGTTTATGGAATCGGAGTGTCTCTTCCAGTTGGAACTGATCCTTTGGGGACTTTCCAACTTAAAGTGCAAAGTCTTAAGAATACGACAAGTAAAGCAGATTTTGCCTTCACAGAGGAAGAACAATTGTTACTCGAGACAGGATTCGTACACCGTAACGAATGGTTATCTTGGGTTAGATATAGTACCCGAGAGGCACATCGTGAGAACTGTGTTTCTTGTGCTGATGGTAAACAGCAACTAGCGACAGTCCCATTGATGCAAGCTGAAGGTAATCTGACGTGTCTGTTAAAGTTATTCTTCAACAAAACCGAAGATAAATGCAAAGATGAAACCCAGCGTTTTCCAGTCATAAGCAAAGTTGAGAAACCGCTTACAGCAATCTCTTATCCAGGTTCGTATATGTGCATTTCCAGAGATGGCGCAGGAAAGAATGATGGCAATATGGGACAGAATTATTGCAATGTTACTGTGAATGGCAATGAAAATCCATTTCTGGAGAACCAAAGTCATAGTTTGGCAGACGTATGGTGGTTATGTGGAGACAACAAACTCAGATCAAGGCTTACGATTCCCTGGAAGGGAACTTGTGCACTTGCAAAGTTAATTCTGCCATTCTACATTTTCCCAGTTCCAGCAAGCAATTTCGTAAGAGAACCTGAAATAAAGCCGAGGTGGTTGAATAAGAGAAAAAGAGAGGCACCGAAGCAATCCTTTGATAGCAGTGTCTACATCGATAGCATTAGCGTACCAAGAGGCATGCCTGATGAATACAAAGCAATAAACCAAATAGCGGCTGGTTTTGCATCCATCTTTGTCTGGATTCAACCCATTAAGAATGTGGACTGGATCAACTACATTTACTATAACCAGCAGCGTTTTGTGAACTATACCAAAGATGCATTAAAAGGTATTGCTGAACAACTGGAGGCCACTTCGCAGGTGGCATGGCAGAATCGAATTGCGTTGGATATGCTCCTGGCCAAAGAAGGAGGAGTTTGCAGGATGTTTGGGACTTTCTGTTGTACATATATTCCGAATAACACTGCCCCTGATGGGAGCATCACTCGAGCTTTGAAAGGTTTGGAGATGTTATCCGAAGAATTGGCAGAGAACTCTGGGGTAAATAATCCCTTCACAGACTTTCTACAAGTGTGGTTTGGAAAATGGAGTCATCTCATCAGCAGTTTCCTGGTGTCCGTCAGAGTCGCTGTGGCTATCGTGGTGGTATGTGGTTGCTGTTGTATACCCTGTATCAGAGGTCTTCTACAAAGACTAGTTGATACTGCTGTTACGAAGACGATGTACCAGCAGTTGCAACAGACTGGTGAAAGTGAATACATTAAAATGTGACTTTTTGCAAATGTTTTTTGAAGTTTAAAAGTTTGTCTTGCCTATGAAGTAATGTATGCAAAAATAAGCTTAAGTTTTTACCATATATTGCTGAAATAAAAAGACAAATAAAAGTGTTTTGAGGGGGGAAATGTTAAGAGAAAAAGTTTTAAAACATACTGTTATTTGTCTGTTTCTCCCATCTAGCAAAACGAATATTCTATTTGCTGAAGTGTTGGTAAGAAAAGGTCATTGAACCATGTTTATTAAAGATGGGCTTTATCTATGATAGCTGTAGTTTGCTTATGAACTTGAATAACATCTGTTTTCTATACTTCTGAATAAAGAAAGCTAACTGCAGTTAAATGAAAGCTTGATAAAAGGACGCACTGCTGAGTAAGATTTAATTTACTGAGGCAAGCTGTGTGTCCTGGAAAATTCCAGCTACCACTGTTAAACTAAGTGTTCTGTACCTTTTTGAACATTCTGTACTAACTGTGGTTTTGATGTAAACATTCTACACTAGCTGTGGTTTTGAGGTAAAACATTCTTTTCTGAGGTAATTTGTGATCCTAGATGTTTTTCATAGCCAACTGTCAACTGTTAGAAATGTAACAAAAGCTATTTTGGCTGGTAACAGGAAAGTATAAAAGTTGATGTCAGTAAACAAGCTGATCAGATTGAGATCATCTTGGCCAACATGTTGCTGTAATCTGGTTAGCAGTTAATAAAGGAAAGTTTCATCACCTGAGGCAGATGTGACTCGCTTGAATTTTTCTTCTGACATAAAGGTAAAGTCATCATGGTAAAGGTAGAATGCATGTCATCAACAAAAAAGTCCTGTGTACACTAGAGAATCATGCATGCAATTTTGAAGAAAGGTGTGATGAGGGATACATGGACAGATCCAAGTATTTCAGGGCAAACTACAGTGTCTACGTGTGGACTCCCTTTCAGAAAAAAAAGATACAAGAAGATACAAATCTTACTAAACCAAATCGAAAAAACTGAAACGTTCCTTGTACCACTGAACTGTAAATGCAATGAACTAAGAACATTATGTCCACGGGCTCTTGAGACGCCAAAATCACCTTAACGAAACCAATTGCTGGCAAAATCAATGCTGCTGACGTATAAGAAGTGTGAACCACTCGTATATCGTAAAAACTTCAGTTTATTAACAGACTTGGTTAAGCGCTTTCACCCGCTATAATAGGGGCTTCATCAGAACCTTAACCAAAATCTATGAGATGTATATGTAAGGGAAGATGCACAGAATGTGTTCCATGAAAATGTGGTGGATATTTACAATAGTTTTCATGAAGAGGTAATAAAATCAGAATAAAAAAGAGTAAATGCAAGGGAGGGGCACAAAGAAATACATATGATAATAGAAGAAAAAAAAAAGCTTTTGGTTAATTAAGATTTTCAGCTTATTCAGAAGCTAGAGTAATGGGAAGGTTTACATTTAGAGTAAAAGATTAATTAGGTTCTTGATATGTTTTAGGTGCACATGTATTGCAACTTAGTGATACCCATTCAAACAGATTCTGATCAGGTAAAACTGCTGACAAAGTGACTACAGAAATATTAAAATGGAAGGCATGATTGTTAAAATAATATACACAGCAGAAGTATGAAGGTAAATGTAAATGCATGCACCCTATTTTTCTTGAAGATGTGTGAAGCACTAATTTAAATGTTAAAAAATGGTCTTTTCTGCAATTTTTGGGTCAGACTAAATAATCAGATTGTTGCATTATGAATATTAATGAGGTGATTGCATGGTGTTGAGGGCAGTGGAGGCATTTCATCAGAACTGGATCTCTGGGGCTCTCTAGATAGGCAAGCCTGGGATTTGTAAAAAAAAATAACTGAGCCAGAGCAGAGCCAGTAGTCTAGCTTGTCTCTTACAGACCATTAAGGGTCAGTCCTGAGATAATTAATCTGAGACCAAAGAGCAACACTGGGCCCAGGCCCACATTCTCTCTCTTTCTCTTTCTGTCCTAATGATCCAGCTTGATGATCAGTAGTGTTAGAGAAATATGTATTTAAATATATGTGAAGTGCTAGTTTAAAAGCAAAATAGTATGTAATGCATTTTATTCTATTAATGATATAACAAAAAGAATGAATTCATATGTAATTGCAAGAAGTTTTTGAAACTGCAGTGTGCCTTGTTGCAAGTTGGCCTCTGACCCTGGCAGCTGTTAGCTCAGCAAGTTCTAATGTTTATGCTTTTCACAAGTGATTATCTGCTGGGTCAGGAAATTAAATATGTGAAATAATGAAATCTTCTGCTCTTTCCTGCTGGGATGATTTGGCCTTGTGTATGTGTTACTAGATAACATGCAGCTGTTGGGAAAGTGTTACAGGGGAACAAAGAAGTGTATCAGAAGACTGAATCTGCTATTGTATTTGAGCTAGCCTGGAACCTTGAAAAAGTAACTTTACAGAAAGACATTATGTCTGACCAGGTGGTTAGCAAGGCCGCATTGTTACCAGAGGAAAACATTTTTAAATATACAGCATCAGCATTATTTTATGAATAGAATACTGTAAGCTAAAGTGATGTAGATGCCCTGTGACTGACCACGTCAGTAAGGTGGGCACAACTTGAATGTAAGAAACTATAAAAATTGTGTACTTCCTGTTTCATGTCAGACAAAATTCTGTACTTGTATGTTTTTTGCCTCCTGGTGTACACTAGTAAACTTTTGAACCTGAACCTCCTGTGTATTGATCTTTTTATTTTATTTAACAGTTTGGTCCTTCTTAGCCGGAAATCCCTCAGACAGCTGCAGATCAGAGTCTACCGGTGGTTGAATACTGCGCAGGAGAAGTTACCGAAACGGTCCTTCTTGGGTGAAAAGATCTCCGACTGAATTGTCGTTTAAAGAGGCTGGCCACTTTCTGATCTGTGGCCGAAGAGTGGATCCTGGACGGCTCAATACCGGAGGCTCAGGTAGGAAGATTTTTGCATTTTTTCTGTTTTAGATCAGGGACTAGGTTACAGTAAATATTGTTGTCAAGATTTGTTATGCAGATCAAGGACAAGAGGAATTACTGTGTATTTGGTCATAGATCAGGGTAACAGAATAAGGTAGGCAGTTATTCTAGATAAACTGTGAAAGTAACTGAAATTTTGGTACCACATGATAAGAAGGGTTACGTAACATTTTCTTTTAACATGGGAAATCAGTGCACTAAAACATTGCGAGATCCGTCCCTAACCGAAGACGCAAAATATATGCAATCACAACGTTCTGATAATGTTAGGTATTATACGAAGTGGGTTAACAAATATGAATTCGATGGTAAATTAGATAAAACTTCACTGGTTAAACTCCTTAAGCAACTTAAATCCGATGCGGAAGGTTAGGCAAAAAAGCAATGCCAATTAGGCATTCCTCAGGCACACAGGTGGATTGAGGAAGCAAACCGTAGGGAACAGAAGACTAAAAATTCAAAAGCATTATTTTTAGACAAAGAAGATAATAACATAGTAATAGCAACGGCTCCTCCTCCCCTGCCCTCTCCATTGCCTTTTTCAGGATATGAAGCGGGTGGACAGGCTGGTCCGCCTCCGCGTTATCCTGCGGTCTCAGTGAGACCACAACCATTTGTTAGAGATACTATTGAAACTAGGTCCCGAACATGTAAAATACATGGGGACGCAGAATCGTATCAAATAGAGAGAAACCTACAGGATGAGAATGATGAAGAAATGTGTCCGCTTATAGAGGTCCCAAATCCTCAGGCAGGACAGGCAGGGCAGGACCCAACTCTCTTAGTATACAGGCCATGGACACCGGAGGATATCCGGAAAGCTACTGAGGGAATTCCCCATCCGAAAGTTAATTTTACGAAATTTTTAGAAGATTTGCAAGGCATGAGGTTGAGTTACCATTTAAATGGGGAAGAAGTAGAAAAAGTAGTCAGACAAATTATAGGTCCAGATTGGCACATGATTTGTGGCACCTGGAATCCTCGTAATGCAGAGTTTAAACCACTCCCACATAGTGACGCAGAACTAGACAATAGAGTGAAAGGTCTTACAGACCGAATCTCTGAGAAATGGAAACCTAGAGCAGACTGGACTTGCATTAACCAATGCATACAACGGGAAAATGAGACGGTAGATGGGTACTATGCTAGATTATTGGAATGTTTTAATAACCATAGCGGTATGACAGTTCCTGAAAATCAAGTGAATGATTCCCCATATGAACAACAATTGAAAAATGCATTTTTAAAAGGTTGCATTGCACCTATCAGTAGCTTCATTATGAAGCATATGATAGATCATCGAACAAGTAGGCTACAAGCCTTACGTGAATATGCTAGGCATGCTGAAAGACATTTTAGTAGCAAGAAGAAAAAAAAGGCACAAGTCTTCACTGCTGAAGACGGAGCTGAATTATTTGTGTTACAGTCAGGCAAAAAGGGAAAGAAAAATGCCCAGGGAAATAAACAGTCTGACAAACGGTCAGAAGATTTTGAAGAAAGGAAAAAGTGAGGTGAATGCTTTAAGTGCGGGAAGAAGGAACATCTAACGAGGGATTGTAAACAGAATAAGAAGGTAATCACAGAAGACAAGGGAGATGAGGACTGACTATATGATAGTGAAGATACATCATGCAGAAGTCAGAAATCATCAGGAGAAGTCAATAAACAGAGGACAAATGTAAATGTGATAGAAGGAATAGAGGAAGTGCAAGTAGTTATGGAGGATGAAGAAAGTGAAATTTTGGATTTAGCATTATTGAGCCTAGAGCTCTACTTAGCAGACACAAAACCGGAAGTTACACTTCTGGTGGAGGGAAGGGAAGTCAAATTCCTGTGTGACTCAGGAACGTCACGAACCCTGATACACCCCTCCAAGTTACCAGAACATTCTGAATCACCTGACTATATATTAGTGAAAGCTGCAAATGGACAGCTATACTAGGAACCACTCTCCCATGATATAGCAATAACTGACCCTGTTTCAGGTATGACTCAGAGAAGTAAGATTGTTGTTTCTGCAAAGTGTCCAGTGAACCTATTGGGTAGGGACCTTATGCAGACATTTGGCATAGCAGTAGTTCCAACTGTGCAGGGTATGGAGGCACAGAGACAAATGGATACTTTTGTGGTGCGATCGGAGGGTGAAACTTTTTATTGGTACAGCCAGGACCTAGTTACGACTGGTCCAGGGGCAGTAACTGAGGAACTGATGAACGTAGCCATCAGTAAAGCCCCCTCCCTTGACACTGATCGACAGCATTTGTTACACTGTACTCTATACTACTATAATACGCCAGGACCTGATAGAGAATATGAGCAAGAATTGTTCAAAAATCGTGCAACTAGATTAGTATTACGTACTTTGTATTAGGTTCATAGGTTCATAGGTTCATACTAGGCTATCTGCCCGAGGGCATTTACAAGCCTAGCCCATAGTTTTGTGGCTTACGCCACCCCTTTAGTATGGGGAACTATACTCATTATTTTGCTGTGCCTCTGTTGAGCAGTGACACTGAGGTAATCCCTGGGGTATATCTGCGATCTCCCATCCATTGGTCAAGATTTCTCTTGAACAAGGCCAGCGAGGTGCTCTGCCTCACATATTGGGATACTGAGGGGAACAGTGTGGTTAGCTGTTCATTACCTCAAGAATTCCTTGCATTATATAGATCAAATCGATTGCCACATGTCAGCTTGACAAAGAACAAAAACGTAAAATGGGCCGACTTAGGAGAGAGGGTAACAAGATGGGAAAAACAGACTGACTTAGAATTGTCAGAACAGGGAATACAGAAACAAAAGTTGAATTGGTTGACGCAGACGCACCCGGCTGTACACTTGCAATCTAGCGAGGACAGCTGATTAGCATTTTTATTAGAAGAAGAGAAAGCCTTATGTGAGATACCTACGACTCTTTGGTCAACAGGCAATTCAGACGTGGGACTTATTCGAACAGCAGGACCGGTTACAATTACACCAAAGTCAGCATTTAGGCCACAGAAAAGACAATACCCTTTGAGGAAAGATGCAGAAATAGGAATCAAGCCTATAATAGCAGCATTACTCAGGGAAGGAGTACTGGTAGAATCTCCTGATTCACCATGTAATAGACCCCTATTTCCTGTTAAAAAAAGCAAACGGGGAATGGCGGATGGTTCAAGATTTGCAAGCTGTAAACAATGCAGTGATACCCAGAGCACCCACGGTGCCAGACCCACATACTTTGTTAAATGACTTAAAGCCCCAACAGAAATATTTCTCAGTGGTAGATATCAGTAATGCTTTCTTTTCAATACCTATACATCCTGATAGTCAGTACTGGTTTGCATTTACATTTCAGGGTAAAAGGTATACCTATACTCGACTACCGCAGGGATATTGTGAGAGCCCAACAATATTTGCACAAGAAATGGCTAGCAACCTGGCAGGGTTTACCCCACCAGGAGGTAGTCAAATTCTACTTTATGTAGATGACATTTTGCTAGCAGCCCCCACCCAGCAGCAATGCAGGGAAGATACTGTAGGGCTATTGAAATTCTTAGCAACACAAGGACACAAAGTGAACAAAAGTAAGTTACAACTCTGGAAAAAGCAAGTTAGATACCTAGGATATGTAATATCCAATGAAGGTAGGATATTAGATGAGGATAGAAAGACAGCAATTTTACAAGCACCCAAACCAGCAACCAAGAAGGAAATGATGTCCTTCTTGGGGACAACTAATTTTTGTCGGAGTTGGATACCAAACTATGCTTTGGAATCTGCTCCACTGACTGACTTGATATATAAAACACCAATGGCAGCACAAGATTTGTTGCAATGGACACCCGAAGCAGAAACGGCTTTCTGCAGATTGAAGCAGTTGATAGCTTCTTCATTAGTTTTAGGACTTCCAAATTATCATAAATGGTTCTTTCAGACCGTAGATTGTAAGCAAGGATATATGACGTCAGTGCTGACGCAACAACATGGGGATAAGCAACGCCCCATAGCCTATTATTCATCACAGTTAGACCCAGTGGCGCGATCTTTGCCTCACTGTGTACAAGCAGTGGTCGCAGCTGCAATGGCAGTACAGGCCTCAGCCTCAGTAGTATTATTCCACCCTCTCACATTGAGAGTGCCTCATGCAGTCGCGATAATTTTACTGCAAGAAAAAGTAGCATATCTCTCTCCTGCTAGACATCTTTCATGTATGACTATACTGCTGAGCCAACCTCATATAACAATTGAACGATGTATGACATTAAATCCATCAACATTACTCCCAACTCCTGCAGATGGCACACCGCACAGCTGCCTGCAGGAAATTGAACAGTTAACCTTGCCTAGACAAGATCTCACAGATATGCCCTTGGATGATGCCGAGATGACATATTACGTGGACGGCTCATGCAGAAGGGGGCCTACAGGGAAGAATCTAGTGGGGTATGCAGTAGTTACAGACAATGAAATTTTAGAAGCCCAACCCTTATCACATAACTTGTCTGCACAAGCAGTAGAATTGATAGCTTTAACACGAGCATGTTCTTTAGCAGAAGACAAATGTGTAAACATATATACTGACAGTCAGTATGCTTTCTCTACAGTACATGTATTTGCGCAATAATGGAAAAATAGGCGAATGATAACATCTAGTGGAAAACCAATTAATCATGCGCAATTTATTTTGGAATTATTAGTATCTATCCAGTTGCCTACTAAAGTAGCTATTTGCAAATATGTAGCTCATACAAAACAACAGGATAGGATTTCAAAAGGCAATGCGAGAGCTGATGCAGCTGCAAAGCAAGCGGCCTCAGACTCAGAAACTTTACTTTTGAATGAGGAATTACAACCCTCTGAGATTTTAGATTTAGACATGTTGAAAACAATGCAGACACTTACTACAAAAGCAGAAAAACAAAAATGGGAAAAACAAGGCGCAATTCTCGAAAATGGACTGTACATTTCCAAAGAGAAAAAAACGATATTGCCATCTAATTTATTTAGATATGCAGCTTTGTTGAGCAATGGGCAGTGCCATGTCTCAACAGGGGGGATGGTACAGTTAGTAAACCGAATATTCCAAACATATGGATTCACAAATTATACAAAAAAATTTTGTGCAGCTTGTCATACTTGTAACAAGCACCATGCACAAGGGGCATTTAAACCTAAACAAGGAAGTTTTCCTATACCACCGTATCCGTTCCATACTATTTGTATGGATTTCATAGAGTTGAACAAGTGTGAAGGGAAAAAATATTGCCTAGTCATTGTAGATATGTTTTCTAAATGGGTAGAAGCTTTTCCAACCAAAAATCCGGATGCAGCAACAGTGGCAAAAGCCCTGATAAAAGAAGTAATCCCTAGGTTTGGCATACCGGAAAGGATTTATAGTGACAATGGCACACATTTTGTTAACCAGACAATCCAGCAACTTGGAAGATTTTTTGGAATCTCCTTGAAAAATCATTGTGCCTACCACCCACAGTCTGCAGGACTGGTGAAGAGGTACAATGGGATCCTTAAGAATAAACTTAGGAAGTTAGCTAGTGAAACCCAGAAGAATTGGATATACTGTTTGCCTTTAGCGCTGCTGAGTATGAGAACGGTTCCAAATGTGAAGGGTTTGACTCCCTTCGAAATGTTTTTTGGGAGAGCATATTATGTGCCTCAGTGAAAAGCTCTCATGCCTGCGGAGCAAGAGGCTGACAGTTCATTAGCTAGTTATATGAGGAAACTGTTAACAAATAAATCTGTTTTGCAGTTTAACTCTTTTTCAGATAAAGAACAGACCAGACCGGTGGAAGCAGTTCTGGCTCCGGGAACTTGGGTGTGGTTAAAAGTGACGAAGAGGAAGAATTGGGCGAGTCCAAAGTGGGAAGGACCATACCAGGTACTGTTGGCAACACCTACTGCAGTCAGAGTGGCTGAGAGGACGTCCTGGGTCCATATTAAAGAACTTTCAACTTGATAAAAACTTTGTGACTGATATACAACAAGGGCAAAATGGCCAAGAATAAAGCAAATAGAAATGCAGATCAACCCCAGAGATGTTGCATAATTATTTTGTTGAGTATGCATTTATTAACTATAATTGTGACAATTTTCCTCTTGTTGTGGTTTTTCCTACACTCAACCACACAAGTGAAAGTGGGAAGACATGACGAAACATCTATAGACTGGCATCCAAATTTTAACACATACCTAGCCATGAAGCGTGTATATGCAGAGACTATGAACATTTCAAATTGCTGGGTTTGTACAGCTATACCAACAGCATATGGAGGACTGTTAATGTCCGCTGTCCCTCTAGGGATAAATGAGACTTGGGAAAATTTGCTTTTTGAACCAGGGACTGTGAGATCACAGGACAATATAGCTTTGTTTTTACCTGTCACACAAAAGGGAATTGTATGTTTTTATAAAAATGACACTCTCCAAGTAGGGTGGAGCAATTGTAATATAACCATTACTTATAAATGTTACATTAAAGTTAGGAATGGGGATACTGTCTGTAATACCAACTATGATTCATATCTGAGTTCAATGAAAACGACATTGGGTGAAATACGACAAAATCCTGTTTTAACTAAACAGTTATCTATCATAGATAAGAAAATGTTTCATGCAGAGCTGGCACGTATTAGTACTAAAGTAGAAAATTGTTATTTTATTTGTGGGAAAAAAGCATACAAATGGCTACCTGAGAATTGGTCCGGCAGTTGTTTTTTGGGTTATCTGGTTCCAGCCATAAGACATACTGCAGAATTACCTTTGGGTAAGATATGAAATGTGAGAGAAGCAGTCCGAAAACCTGAAGGTCCAGTCGAGAAACCTGTAAATCCAGTAGGACGGATCGAAGCTGGCTGGAAAGACCATAATACCGTAAAGGACAAAAACAAATTGACTCATATGGACTTGAGTGGCAGTGTTATATCTTGGGCAGGAATATTCCCAGCATATGGAGCAGTCAAATCAATCTGGGAGTTGAGGAAGCTGTCGAAACTTCTCGAAGTAATGAGTAATGCAACTTTCTCTGCCCTAGAACTGGTGACTAATGAACTGAATGCAATGAGAACTGTTGTGCTACAAAATCGAATGGCTCTTGACTTCAACCTAGCGGAGAGAGGTGGTACATGCGCGCTTATCAAAGAAGAATGCTGTGCGTTCATTCCGGACAACAGGCATGAAATTAATAACCACCTAGAGGTAATTCAGCAGGTATCAGCCATGACTGAACCAGGCCCAAACCCACTGACGGACTTCTTCCAGAATCTATTTGGGGGTGGGGTTCCATCCTAATGAATATTCTGATTGCTATTTGTGTGGGTTTACTCCTATTAGGAGCATGTGTTTGTTGTGGAATTCCCTGCATAAAAAGATTAATCAAAGATTTTATTGATGTATCTGTTACTGAAACTTTGTACCAAGATATTGAGAATGAAAAATTAATCTCAGATGAAACTTTTTCTGAAGTATAGATCAAATGACTCACCTAGCTGAAAATCCTTAGTGGAAGAGGTTAGGAGACAAAATGACATTGTGCATACTTCAAAGTAGAATAAAAAGTATTAATAGGAGGGAACATGTTAGAGAAATATGTATTTGAATATATGTGAAGTGCTAGTTTAAAAGCAAAATAGTATGTAATGCATTTTATTATATTAATGATATAACAAAAAGAATGAATTCATATGTAATTGCAAGAAGTTTTTGAAACGGCAGTGTGCCTTGTTGCAAGTTGGCCTCTGACCCTGGCAGCTGCTAGCTCAGCAAGTTCTAATGTTTATGCTTTTCACAAGTGATTATCTGCTGGGTCAGGAAATTAAATATGTGAAATAATGAAATCTTTTGCTCTTTCCTGCTGGGATGATTTGGCCTTGTGTATGTGTTACTAGATAACACGCAGCTGTTGGGAAAGTGTTACAGGAGAACAAAGAAGTGTATTAGAAGACTGAATCTGCTATTGTATTTGAGCTAGCCTGGAACCTTGAAAAAGTAACTTTATAGAAAGACATTATGTCTGACCAGGTGGTTAGCAAGGCCGCATTGTTACCAGAGGAAAACTTTTTTAAATATACAGCATCAGCATTATTTTATGAATAGAATACTGTAAGCTAAAGTGATGTAGATGCCCTGTGACTGACCACGTCAGTAAGGTGGGCACAACTTGAATGTAAGAAACTATAAAAATTGTGTACTTCCTGTTTCATGTCAGACAAAATTCTGTACTTGTATGTTTTTTGCCTCCTGGTGTACACTAGTAAACTTTTGAACCTGAACCTCCTGTGTATTGATCTTTTTATTTTATTTAACAAGTAGTTTCCATATAAAGATTGCCTACCCTCCAGAAAAACACAGCTTTCTGTATATGCTTGTCTTATGCCATTATGTAGAAAGTGTAAGACAGTAATGGCCACAGTAATGTATTTGAGTGTGCTGGTCATGGACAAATATGTTGCCTCCTCTTCCTAGACATGTCATGTCAATGGTCAGTCAATAGTGTTAGTTCAAATGCCCTACCTTTTTGCACCCAACTTGCCCCAACCTAAAAGGTAACCAACTTCTCTGTACCACGAAAGTGAGCTTGTAATGAAGGTGAAGAAGTGGCCACAGTAATATAGCTCAACTTATTGTTTTCATATACTTATACCCCCATCCCCATAAGCAAGCCACATCAGTAGTTACTTCACTACATTTTGCATTCAGTTCAGGCACAGATTACTTCCCCTCCCACTTAAGAAAGATTATGGCCACAGTAATGTACTTTCACCTGCTGCTGTTCAGTCTTCTCTATCCCAGATCACTGGAACAACTATTTAAAAAAAAGAATGGATAGATTCTGTGACTGCACAGCTCTCATCTCCATCTCCAAACTGGGGAACAAATGTGTAAAATGTTCCTAATAAGTTCAGCGGGGAAACTCGCAGCATGTTTTGAATGTACCATTTCATGCTTACAATATGTTATCTGGGTGAATTAATATAAGTTTAGAATATTTGCTAAGGATTTCAGTTAAAACAATCTTACTTTCAATGTCGAACAGCTAAGTACAAAATGTGGAACTATTATGGCACAAAATGGGGAACATTCTTCCCAATGACTTGAGTTAAGGATAAGAGTAAGACATGTGCTTTTTGTAGGCAGTATGCTGTACCACTGCCCAGGCACATCTCTGTGTTTTGTAAAAATGATCAGAGTGCCTGGCCGGCTGCTACCCTCAGTTGTTCTGGGCAATGAGTTTCTATGGAGCTTACCCCTTCAATCATTCATTCATTTGTTAAAGACCCACTTTATCTTATGAAAACCCTGGTTTAAAATATGTACCCAGAAAATGATGGCAAAAGTTATTTTTTGTCTCCTCAGTACCCATTAGAATCAGATTGATACTTGTGGATCAGTTCGTTTTCGGATCCTTGATTGCAGAAATGAGTTTGTACTTAGACTCCTGTTCCTTATAATTGTCTTCTTTGTAACTGGATATCTCATCTACCTTATCACAGACTTATCACATGAATATTAATCAGGCAATAGCGGGGCAAGACACATCACTTCAGAGCAGGATTTGAGGCCTTATTATTAAATATTTAAACAATCCAATCTCCTGTACCATACTCACAGATTCATATTATGAATATTAATCAGGTCAGCAGCCTGGCATAAGGAAGGACTTTACAGCTTCCTTTTATAGTACCTTCAGTCATACCTCTTAATTGTTCAGATTTTTTACTTATTTTTTTAATTATTCCTCATAAAATTTGTGTTTTCTGGCAAATCACTGAGGATTTAAATCACTAAATAATGACCTACATTTCAGTTTCAGACATATCCTTCAGAAAATGCATGCTAACACAAAATCTGTTCTTCTAACAAATTTGTACATTTATAAAAGCAGTATTTAAAATCTGTCCTTCCCTATTTTTGGGCCTTTGTTCTCCCATTATTTTAGATTTTATCCAGAGTTCTTGCATCAAGAGGTTGACTGACATATCTTCATTTCTTGTCGATTGTTTATATTAGGACATACCATCTTACTTTTCATAGGTGTAGACACGGCCAACTTGTTTTGACATCCCAGTGGTGTTGCCAGTTAAGTGTTTTGCATATTTCTAAATTATTATTCTAGTTATGTACTTTTTTCAACATTACACAGCTTAAGGTTGCATTATAAAAATCTAAACTATAGTGTCGGGTATTTAAAATTTAATTAATTTTGTCACCTATCCATTTTTTTTCTGGACTATCCAGAAATCAAACCTATCATCCCATGGTCCAGAAAATATTGTACAAACTCCGGTATTCTGTTTTAAAAAACTGACAGACTACTAGATGTTCTTCGTGTTTCACTGTTGCAGTCATTACAATTGGGTTATCCTGCTGGCAGGCTACCCTCAGTTGGCTTGTGTTCCAAAGTCTAGGTCCGGCGTCGGTTGCTGTCGCCTCTTTCCTGACGTCAGTGTGCCAGGGGTATAAAAGTTGCAGCCGATGCCATTTTCTTCAGTCTTTCTTGCCGTGCGGTGCCTGAAGCAAAAGCAGTTCGCAAGTGCCAGTCGGCCAACTCCTTAGAGTTTCGTGTTCGAATTTCAGATCCGAAGTCTTCATTAAAGGCTAAGTACCCCGTTGGGGAAACTTTTTTCTTGCTCCAGACTGATGTCAGAAAAAGTTAATAATTGTATTTCTTGTGGGAAGCAAATACCTCATAAGGACTTTCATTCTTACTGTATTCCTTGCCTAGGCCCTGACCACAACGTTGCTAGTTGTCGGTTTTGTGCTAGATTTAACCAATGCACTATTAAGCGTTGGTACAATGTTGCATTTCACTATTTTGGCAGAAGATTTAATTATACGATGTTGTCGGATAGCCATCTGACTACCGGAATTTACAAGAAACGCAAAGAAAAAGAAGAGGACAGGCATCCAAGGTACAAAACCGACGACGAGGCTTCTTCTAAGCCAGTCGCCGGTTCTCAGTGAGGTGCCTTCGCAGCCCCTGGCGACAGCTACTTTAGACGCGCAGGCCGCTATCGACTCCCACGTGGAATCGACCAGGCTGCTGGAAACTCAAGGTATTGGACCTTCGGAGACCATTCCCTCAGATGGGTCTGGAGCCGCTGAGAAGGCATCAGCTTCTGAGGGTGTTTTCAGACCTACTTGATTATATGTTAAAATGACTTCAGCTTCAAAGGCAAAGACTAAAGTACCTTTAAAGACAAAGAAACAAGTACAACAGCCTCATGGACAGGCCTCCATGCCCATAAAACAGATGTTCAAAATGGCCGAAGACTTAATTACTTTGATCAGGGGTTCCCATCCCCCTCCTGATAAGAGGCCTAGGCAAGAGACAGAATATGAATCTTCAGATCAGGTTTCCATTTCATCTGATTCCTCTTCTGATCAGGAATACTCTCTTCCTCTCTATGAGGATTCTGATGCTGAAGAATTTATCCCTTCAGCCTCTCCTCCTGAGGATTACTCTTTTGGGGAAACTTTGCATACCATGAGGGAGCATTTCCACTGGGAGAGCCAAGATTATTCAGAATCAAAGAAAAGGCTAAGAAACTTCCTTTTACTACCACAACACAGGCCCCTAGCTATTCCACCTGTGTTAGACATTGTAGATGATGTATTTTCAGAGTCCAGTCTGACCCCTGACTCCCTACCTCCAGCTCCTGTTAAGCCGGACAGATACTACAGGGTTCCTGAGTCATAAATTCCTTTTCAAAAATCCTGTTGCTGATCCAGAAACTATCTCTCAGGGTCCCAAAGGGGTCAAGGCTTCCACTGCAAAAAATCCTACCCCCTCTGACAGGGATTCTAGGACATTGGACAGATGGGGAAAAACGATTTACACTTCTGCTGCCTTGGCTATAAGGGCTTTAAATTGTCAGTTTCATATGCTCAAATGTCAGCAATATATTATGTCACTGCTTAAACAGAAAATGTTGATAAATTCTGAATGTGCAGAAAACAAAGAAATGCAGGATTTATTGCATGCAGCTGAACAAGCTGGAAAGCATACTTTGCAATGTGGTTTTGATTCTCTGGAGGCCTCCTTCAGGGCCGCTGTTATGGGCTTTGTCATTAGAGGCATGCTTGGTTAAAGGAACAAAATCTACCTGATCATGTTAAAGCAAAATTATTAGATGCTCCATTACAGCATGATACCTTGTTTGGTGTTAAAGCAGAAGAGGTGTTAAAGAAAATGGAGGACAAAGCTAAATCTAAGCAAACAGTCAAGGATTTCTTACAGGTACAGCCTCCAAGATTTAGCAGACACTGGCCTACAAAGAATTGGTCCTTTCCAGTGTCAGACAGGCCACAGAAGGGCAGATACAGATGCCCTAGAGGCAGATAACAGCCCCAAGGTTCATACAGGGCTAAACAATGGAGTACATCTACCTCCAAAAATGGAGAAGACAAATCACAGCCATACAGGAAACAGTCCCAATGACTTCCCCCTGCCTGTGCCAAGCACTAAACTTCTGGCTGCACATTTAAGGGGGAAAACTAGCACTTTTTTCTCAAAATTGGCACATAATAACCCAGGACAAATGGGTCTTAGACATAGAGTCACAAGGCTACAAGTTTCACTTTCATGCCCTGCCAAGGGCAAACGGTTCGCCAGATCTGCCAAAAAATCAATGGGCAGAGGCACAAAAACAAGTCTCATCCCTCATGGACATGAGGGCCTTTCAACAAGTACCAGAGCAAGAGCAGGGACAAGGATTTTATTCAAGACTGTTCTTGGTACCCAGAAAGGACAAAGCCTGGAGACCAATACTGGACCTATCTATTCTAAACACATTTCTGGATGTACCAAAATTCAAAATGTTGACTCTACAGCAGCTTCTGCCCATGCTGGGCAAGAAGGCTTGGCTTGTGACTTTTTAGACCTAAAAGAGGCATACCTGCATGTCCCAATCAGACAAACATGCAGAAGATACCTCAGATTCAAAGCTGGCTCGATGCACTACCATTATCTACTGCGCCCAGGGTCTATACAAAGTGTCTGGCACTAGTAATTGCATTCTGCAGACAGAGGAATACAAATATATCCTTACTTGGACAACTGCCTCATTCAAGCAGAGAACAAGGACATTCTACTACAGCATCTGGCATTTGTAAAGAGATTACTAACATGCCTAGGGTACACAGTCAACGAAAAGAAATAAAAACTAGTACCCTCTCAAGAGATAATATTCCTGGGTGCAAGCTTAAATGCAACTGCCCAGATGGCTTATCTCACGCCAGACAAACAAAGGCAACTGACTACCTATTTCAAACTGTTGGCATCAAAGGCCCAGTTATCTGCAAGAAAAATTCTGCAGGCTTTGGGCTTCATGGCATCCTGCATTCTACTAATTCCATATGCAAGACTGCATATGAGGAAACTTCAATGGTACCTAAAAAGTGTTTGGACTCTACATTGCCACAGCCTGGAAACAATAATTACCTTCATTCGCTGCCTGCAACAGGAGTTTCGATGGTGGGCAAAAGCCTGTCACCAGAACAAGGGACAGTCATTCACTTTACCCCCAGCCAGTCGAACATTAAAAATGGATGCATCAGATTATGCCTGGGGAGCCCACATGGCAGGAAGATGTATTCAAGGCACATGGTCCACAAACCAAATGCATCTACATATCAATCAAAAAGAGATGCTAGCTGTTCAGAATGCCCTGACAGCCTTCAAGGACCTACTTCATCCGGGACAACTACTGATAAAGACAGACAACAGCACGGTCATGTGGTATATAAACAAGCAGGGAGGCACTCATTCTTACCCCCTTTGCAGACTAGCCATGACTTTGTGGGACACAGCATTGACTTACCAAGTACATCTGCAGGCACAATTCCTGCCAGGAAAGATAAATACTCTGGCAGACAAACTAAGCAGAAACCTCATGGATCCCCACGAGTGGAAATTGGATCCACAAGTCTTCAGTATGATGATAAGGAAATGGGGATGCCCAGACATAGATCTATTTGCCTCTCCTCACAACTGCCAACTAAAGAGATTCTGCACAAGGACTTATCACAGACAAGCATGGAAAGTGGATGCCCTATCTTTCAGCTGGAAAAACTTAGCAGTATATGCCTTTCCTCCACTCTCTGTCCTCCCCAAGCCTCTCCTAAAGGTCAGACAAGAGAAGCCAAAAATGATACTGATTTCCCCAGACTGGCCCTGCCAGTACTTGTATCCAATCCTAAGTAACTTGTCTCAATGCCCAGCATGGACTCTACCTCAAATACCTTGTCTACTGTCCCAACAAAACAATCAGATCCTGCACAGCCAACTCAAGACCTTAAATCTGGCAGCATGGCGGATAATGTAGTCATACAAAACACACCTCTCACTAAAGCGGTGATGGATGTCATTTTGGAGGCCAGAAGGCCTAGTATCAGAATATCATGCTGGAAAATGGAAGAGATTCTGTGCTTGGAACCAGGCACAAGGAATTGACACAGTTGTACCAAATATTCCTCAGATTTTGCAATACTTAACTGAGATGCTGGACAAAGGCCTGTCCTTTTCATCAATTAAAATTCATGCCTCTGCCATTTCAGCTCATTACAATACAGAGCCGCCAATCTTTTCTCATCCTTTATTAAGGCAGTATCTCAGAGGAGCCAAAAACGTAAGGCCTCCAAGGAGATCACCAGTGCCTGCATGGGACCTCAATTATGTCTTGGAAAAACTCACCCTTTCTCCTTTTGAGCCAGCCGCTACAGCTGACATAAAGTTTTTATATTGGAAAACAGCTCTGCTCCTAGCAATAACCTCTGCAAGACAAGTCTCAGAGCTATAGGCACTCATGGCTGTGGAACCTTTCATAATTTTTTATCCAGACAGGGTTTCTCTGAGGGCAAACCCGACATTTATGCCTAAGGTAGTGTCCAGTGTCACCCTTAACCAAACTATTCATCTGCCTACCTTTTATCCAAACCCACAGAATAAGGGGGAGAGAGTTCTGCATTCATTGGACATATACAGACAGCTACACTTCTACTTGAACAGAACCAAAGCTTTCAGAAAGACAGAGCAATTACTAGTGGCATATGCAGCAGGATCACAAGGAAAGGCTATCTCAAAGCAGACTATTTCAAAGTGGATAGGCCACTGCATTCGTTTCTGCTATTCGTAACATGGCAAGCCAGTGCCTAAGGGCATTAGGCCACATTTAACCAGAGCAGCAGCCACTTCAGCAGCCTTCCTCAGGGGAGTACCGACCAAAGACATTTTAGAGGCTGCTACCTGGAGTTCAGTGCACACCTTTACAAAGCACTATCATTTACCACTCTACTCTAAATCCAGGGCAGGCTTTGCCGCTGCAGTTCTGCAGGGCCTCATAGCTGCTCCTAATGCTATTTAGCTCCAGCCTCCCAACCATAGGTTTGGGATTCAACCCAATTGTAATGACTGCAACAGTGAAACATGAAGAACATAGTACAGTTGTGTACACTTACCGTAAATGTAGATGAGATTTCAGATGCATTGTGTTGGGCAACTAGCCTGGAGGAATATCCTAGGTGAATGTGGACACTCCTTCACCTTTAGTGTTTCGGTCTTGGTTTGGTGGCCGAAAAGTGTGGTAAGAGTTGTAGCCTGGTATTGCAGGGGTGCTCTCTGGAGCCTTGAACCAGGTCTCAGTTACTGCACAGATATCTATGTTCTCAATTTTTAGGAGGGCCTTGAGAGAGTGCATTTTGAGGTTTAGACTTCTAGCATTGAGTAGCATTACCTTCAGATTTTGCATGCTTGTATCTGTTACGGTGGTGATTTTGTCTTTTGAACATTGCCTAAAAAAGGCACTATAGTGGTGGCTAGAGCTTTAGCCAGTAACCTGAAACCCAAGGGTGACAGGTGCAGACCATCTCTGGCAAAGCATTGTGGTTTGTCGATCATGTTGTCCCAGGCTGACAGATACTGGATCCCCTTTGAATGACACCAGAAGCTTAGCCAATTGTTGAAGTCAATCATTTTGTCCTTATACTGTGGTATCATGCTGAGCAAAGGCAGGATGCTACTCAGGGCTAGTGTCATACCTGCCTGGGCCACATGATCCAAGAGCTTTTCCATGTCTCTTTTCATGTAGTCCAGGGAGGTATGTCTCAAGTCATTCACTCCAACATGGACAATGACAGAGTCGTATTTGTACTTGTTGCATGCATTATGTGGTGGATCCTGGCACCCGACAGGCAGCTGACTGTAATTTTCTCCTTGTTCAGCCTGGTGAGTGGGACATCAGTATGCCTTACTATAGAGTCACCTATGACTAAAGTGTTGGGTACTGTGTCTTGCCTTAGGGGCTGTTGTTGGGTGACACACTGGTCTTGTGAGCTGTGTGTCACTTTGGTTGTTACTGGTATTTATAGGTTCATAGGTTGGTACTAGGCTATCAGCCCTAGGGCCTATACAAGCCTAGCCATAACAATTCCCTGGCTATTTCTTCCCACATTATTTACTTTCCTGGACCCCTGTCTAGCAGGGCGACTGACGTGATCCCTGGGGTGAATTTCTTTTCTCCCATCCAGTTGTCAAGGTTCCTCTTGAAGAGGTCCAAAGAGGCACTCTGCTTGACATGTATGGGCAATCTATTCCAGTGTCTGGGGAGTCTCTGGGTCAGGAACCTATCCCTCCAGCATGTTTTGTTTATTGTGATGACAAGGTTTAGATCCTTGGAGCGTGTAGCTGTGAGGGATTGGGATTTCTTTAAGTGTAGCATGTCCAACAGCTCTGGGTTTGACATGGCCTTGTATGTTAAGCAGAGATCGCCTCTGAGTAGACGATATGCGACAGAGTATAGCTGGAGTTTTTTAAGGCGGTCAGTGTAGGGTATCTGCTTTAGGCCTGCGATTCTTTTATTGAGGTATTTCTGAGGCCTTTCCAGTTGTTGCAGATGTCTTGAGAGGTACATACCAAATGGGGCATTGTATTCTATAATGGGTCTAATGAGGGATGAGTACTTTGGAGGTCCTTGTTGTTTGGGCAGGTTAATGTTAAGGGCCTCTACATATGTGGGTTTATTGTTGCTCTGTGTGGGTGCTGATGTGGGTTTTGAAGGGTTATGTGTTGGAGGTGTAGTGCAGGTGTTAACCTTCTTCTCTTGACTGTCTAGCACAATCTTGGCTGGAGAGAGCTTTGCTTACAGTTTGGCTATGTAAGTGCATCTCTCACAGGTTGTAATGTTGGGTGGTAGAAGGAGAAGGTTGTCTGTTTACATGAGGCAGTTGCTGCATTGCCCCAGTATGCTCAGATTCACCAGGAGGACAGGAGAAATCACCGGAAGCTGACCCTTGGACATGCCTGTTTAGGTGCTTTTTTTGTAAAGTACAAGAGACGTTTTCTTTGCAATTATAGGCTTAGTGCCTACGATTAATTTCTCCTTATTAACAACGATTGTTGAGTGCTTGTATCAGTTTAAGGCTTCCTAGCACTGTTCAGCAGGTTCTAGAACAAGTGTTAGTCACAGGGGTTCAGATTTTAGTGCTACTACTGAGAAACCAGCTAGTTCTAAGGGGAAATTTGAAGAGCAGACTTTCTGGCACCTGGAATAGTTTAACTGTAGCCCCATGGTGCTGCACGATGTGAAAAATGTGCAAACACACATGTTTTTAAGCCAGAAAGTTGAAAGGGATAGAAATCAGCCCAAAAAGGCTAATAAAATTACAATTTCAGAGCTGGAAACCACTCCTCTAGTGTTAGATAGGCAGCGCAATGCTCACCACTCCCACTGGTAAGCAGTAGGACTTCCCTCTACCACAGCAAGGTCTGGATAGCTCTGAACACAGAAAATAAAGTCCTGAGACAAGCAAAGCCTGGGATCTGGACTATACTAGCTAGGAAAGGTGGGAAACGAGCAAACAAGGTAGTTTTTTTTTTTTTTTTTTTGTTAAAACAGGCTAAACAATGCAGTAATACAGTAAATAAACACAGAAAATGCTAACACACTTGAGTGTGTAGCCCTAAACAGTAAATACAATTAAAACTGTACATAATTAGAAATGTAAAACTTTTTAAATGAAGCAAAGCAAGTGCACAACTGAAAAACGATTTAAGAGGCAGTAATACAGTAGAATAAGTAGCTAGTCTACATATACAGAGAAGTCTATATATAGAGAAAAACAGCTAAAACACACTTAATTCAGATGCAGTGCAACCTAGAACATTTGAGTTGTAGCAATATTAAGGCAAATACAGTTTTAATAGCTGCACTAATATATACTCTATATTTCCAAAATGTTTGAGAAGCAGTCAGAATACAAGGATATTCAGAAGGAAAAGAAAAGAAGGAAAGAAACTAAGTGGGTTGGCCTTCTCAGATGTTCTCTCTGTATTAGGTAGAATGAGCTAATGACCCTAGACTGGGAGGAGTGTCTCAGATGTAACCCTCAACCAGGCCATCCACCCACCCACTTTCTTCCCAAAGGAGAAAGGATATTGCATACACTAGATGTGCACAGGCAACTCAGATTGGGTTCATATTATGTTATCAAAAGATAATGTAATCGAACGCTCAGAATGTCGAAATGGCCGCATATTGAAGCTTTTATTGTGGGGGGGCTGTGTCCCCCACACCCCCCCGGCTAAATATGTATTCCAACTCTGAGATGACAGTACAGTGAGGAAAGAGCAAATATCCCAGTCTTCACTGTGCTGCGATCCCACAATGCGATCTTCAAAATGTGGCTGTTTTGAAGTTCTGAGTATTTGATTACGTTATCTTTCGATAACGTAATAGGAACCCACGCAGATTTTATCTGGATTATACCAAAACATTCAGGAAAACTAACTAGCTTCTGGTCAGCTTTGCTTTAGGGGCACAGGGGAAGCCAATTTCCAAACAGACTGTCTCCAAATGGATAACCCACTGCATCCATTTTTGCTACACCCAACATGGAAAACCACCCTCTACGGTCTTAAGAACCCATTCCACTAGGGCTACCTCAATTTCCACAGCATTCCTTAGAGGGGTTCCCACCAAGGCCATCCTGGAAGCTGCCACTTGGACATCAGTCTGTACGTTCACCAAGCGTTACCATTTGAACCTGTTCATAGGTTCATAGGTAGGTACTAGGCTATCGGCCCTAGCCAAAAAATGTACCCTGGCTTTCGCCACCCAAGAAAATTATTTTCCTGTGCCCCTGTCGAGCAGAGCCACAGAAGTGATCCCCGGGGTGAATTTCCCATTTCCCATCCAATCATCAAGATTTTTCTTGAAGAGTGCTAATGAGGAGCTCTGTTTGACATAGATAGGTAGTCTGTTCCAGAGTATAGGAAGTCTCTGGAACAGGAATCTATCCCTCCAGCATGTTCTGTTTATTGTGGTGACAAGGTTAAGGTCCCTAGAGCGTGTAGCTCGGAGGGATTGAGATTTCTTTAAGTGGAGCATGTCCAACAACTCTGGGTTTGACATAGCTTTGTATGTTAGGCAGAGATCGCCCCTGAGTAGGCGATATGCGATGGAGTAAAGCTGTAGCTTTTTGAGACGGTCTGCATAGGGCATCTGTTTGAGGCCAGTAATCGTCTTTGTGAGGTATTTCTGTGGTCTTTCCAGTTGTTGTAGATGTCTTGTGAGGTACATACCAAAAGGGGCGTTGTTCTCTATAATGGGTCTAATGAGTGATGAGTAGAGGGGAACAATGACCTCTTTTTCTGGATGAGAATCCTTTTGTGATGAGATGAGCCACGTAGAAGGATTTCCTGACCACTGTGGCGATGTGATTATCAAAGGAGAGACTACTGTCCACCTGTGTCCCAAGGTCTCTTATCACATTTTCGGCATTAAGTAGACTACCAGCTATGTGGTAGTTCATGGGTACAGAGTTTTTACCAAAGGGGATGACAATACACTTTTTGGCATTGAGCTTCAGGCCATGGCTTTGACACCAGGTATCTGTCTCAGTGAGGCCCTTTTGTAGTTTGTCCACATCGTTAGGAGTTTCGATTATGGCTCTTAGTTTTCAGTCATCTGCAAACTTTGTTAGCCAAAGACCTTCTGTATTGGCCTGCACTTCAGAGAAGTAGATACCAAACAGGAGAGGACGCAGGACTGAACCCTGTGGTACTCCACTTGTCACTGGTCTGATGTCGGATTTGGAATCCGCTACTTTCACAGTGTGGGTTCTGTCCGTGAGCCAGTTGGCAACCCATCTTGTGACATAGGGATTTATACCTAGTTTAGTGAGCTTATCTATAATTCCAGAGTGGGGGATGGTGTCGAAAGCCTTGGCGAGATCTAGATAAGCTGTGTGAACCATTTTACCCTCATCTATGACTTTGGTGACTGCTTCAAAGAAGTCAATCAGGTTTAGGAGACATGATCTGCCTTTTACAAATCCAAACTGAGTAGGGTCCAGAGTTTGGAGATTACCAATGTCTTTGTTTATGAGTTCCATGATGATACGTTCCATGGCCTTGCAGACCAAGCTCGTCAGGCTAATGGGGCAGTAGTTCCCGGGGTCCGTCGTGGCTCCCCCTTTGTGGAGTGGGATAACTGTCACGGTGCGCCATTCAGTGGGTACAAAGCCTGAGGTGAGCCTATGATTGAACATGGTGCTTAGGTAGGGTGCCAGTTCATTCTTTAGTTGATGTAGAACGCAGCCTGGGATATTGTCAGGTCCCATGGATGCTGTGTTCTTGGCTTTGGAGAGTGTGTTTTTTACCTGTGCAGCCGTGATTATAGGAACTTTGCATTATTCCAGTATAGAGATGGGCCCTCTAGGGGGTGAGAGGGGGGTAAAGTTAGCACTGAACCTATCTGCTAGGATGTTGGCAATATCAGTTGGTTCTGTACATTTAGTGCCATTATGCTGTAACTCAGAGCAGATCTGAGTGTTCCCATTTAGATTCTTGACACAGCTATAGAATGCTTTGTAGTTGTCTTTAGAGTCAGTGGCAATTTTGTTTTCGTAACTAGCTTTGAAGGATTTTATGAGGGATCTCAGCTTCTTACTGAGGTTGACCAGGGAGTTCCTCCAGTCATGGGATTTTACTCTTTTTTGCAACAGTTTCTTTCTTCTGTTGTACAGTTTGTTTATGGCAGAGGACCACCAGATCGGCTTCCTTTTTTTGGAGGATAACATCTTGGTTCTATTAGGGATAGCATGATCCATGCACTCGTGTAAGTGCTTATAAAGTGCATTTGTGTAGGATTCGGCAGTCATACCTCTATTGTCCGTCTGCATGGGTGTCATGAAGTTTGCCACTTCTGTCTTAAGAAGTGTGAAGTTGGCTTTTGAGAAGTTTTTTACGATGGTTTCCCTAATTGGGGCTGGGGGTGGGATGTGGATGTCTAGGCTGATAAGCTTGTGGTCGGATCTGACCAATGAGGAATTGACCTCTGGTGTGGAACACCGGTTTCCCATGTTGGTAATGACCAGGTCTAGGATATTGCTGCCCCTGGTGAGGGTGTGAATAAGTTGATCCAAGGCGTTGGAATTTATGAATTCTAGAAAACGTTGAGCAAAAGAGTTGGTACATGAGTAGTTTTCCCAGTTAATGGTGGGGTAGCTGAAATCGCCCATTATTAGGGTGTTGGGTTGTACCCTAATACTTTCCAGTGTATCAAGAAATGAGGAGTGTGAATCCTGGGGCATGGTGGGGGGTCTGTAGCAAGCTACAATTTGGATTGTGGTCTTGCCCAGAGTTAGTTGCACTTGGATAATCTCGGATGCATTATGCTGTGCAACTAGCCTGGAGGTGTGGATATCCTTAATGAATATGGACACGCCTCCGCCTTTAGTGCTTCTTTCTGGGTTAGGTGGCCGAAAGGTGTGGTATGAATTGAAGCCTGGTAATGCAGGGGTGCTCTCTGGAGCTTTGAACCAGGTCTCTGTCACTGCACAGATGTCAATGTTCTCCATTTTAAGGAGTGCCTCGAGTGAGTGCATTTTGAGGTTTAGACTTCTAGCATTGAGTAGCATTACCCTCAGATTTTGCTGTTCTCAAAAGCTAGGGCTGGGTTTGCCTCTGTGGTTATACAGGGCCTGGCCTGCTAACCCAGGCCTAGTCTATATCGCCCATCCACCCTATGCTTCAGCTTTGGGAATCTTCCCACTTGTGATGAGTGCAGCAGTGAAACACAAAGAACATAGTACCGTTGTGTACACTTACCATAAATGTAGATGTTCGAGTGTCTTCACTGCTGCAGTCCTAGTTTCCCTCCCTACTTCCCTCTGATATCTGCTTTCCTTAGGGAGATGCACATTCTTATAGGAGTCCTGGACCCCAGGACCACTAATTCTTACTACTCAGGGCTTATTTGGTTGGTTAAGGCAAGAAAAACTGAGGTAATGGCGTCACCTGCTCTCCTTTATAACTCCAACGACCTGATGTCAGAAAGCAAGCAACAGCAGCCAATGCACAGAGAACCTTTGACTCTGCTATTCGGGCCGACTGAGGGCTACCAGAGCATGGATAACCCACATGTTATGACTGCAGCAGTGAAGACACTCAAACATCTACAACTGTACTTTTCACGTAAACCTTCAGGTGAACTTTTTCATTTGAATTAAATTTCTGACAACTGCTCATCGAGTTTCCTAATCCTGATTGTGTTAGTTTGCAAGAAAGAAATGTTAAAGAACATTCTTACAGATTTTTGCTGACTCTGTCTGGACAGGGTATAAGTTGGAGGCCTTGTCATTTGTGTGGAATATTTGTGCATGTTTTTTACTGACTGGTGAATTAATATAATTACATTTGTTATGAAGTCAGGTCAGTAAAAGTAAATGGTATATTCACATGCAGCACAATATGAAGACAAGATGATCAATTTCAACAATTGGCTTAAGTATTGGTGTCATTCAAAGGGGATCCAATGCCTGTCAGCCTGGGATGACATGCTCGACAAGCCACGATGCTTCGCTAGGGACAGCTTGCACCTGTCACCCCTGGGCTTTCAGATATTGGCAAAGGTACTTGCTACCCCCATAGTGCCTTTTTTAGACAAGGCTCAAAAGACAAACCCACCTCCATAGGTATCACAAGGGATAAGAAACTAAGAGTAATGCTACTCAACGCCAGAAGTCTAAACCTCAAGATGCACTCACTCGAAACTCTCCTTAGCATGGAGAACATCGATATCTGTGCAGTAACAGAAACCTGGTTCAAAGCTCCCGAGAGCATCCCAGCACTACCAGGTTATACCTCATACCATGCTTTTCGGCCCCAAAACTTGGACCGACCCACAAAAGGAGGGGGGAGTATCAATATTCATCAAAGATACCCACACCTCCAGGTTGGTGGCACAGCACGAAGCATCAGAGACTATCCATGTGCAACTAACAGTGGTAAAACTGCCTTCCAGTTTATAGCCTGCTACAGACCACCCTTCCTAACCCAGGAACCCCACTCGGCCTTCCTGAGAACACTGGAAAATATGAAGGTCTCTCCAAACACCATTATATTGGGCGACTTCAACTACCCAAACATAGACTGGGAGCATTACTCTAGCTCCAACACCATAGCCCAAAGGTTCCTAGAATTTATAAACTCAAATGCTATGGAACAACTTGTTACCACTCCCACAAGAGGGGAAAGCATACTGGACCTGATCATCACCAACAAGGGGACTCTATGCTCCAGACCAGAAGTGTATCCCTCACTGGTAAGATCAGACCATAAACTAATCTCACTGGATATTCACATCCCAACACCACCCCCTGCCCAGAAAACCACAGTGAAAAACTTCTCTAAAGCAAATTTCACACTCCTGAAAACCGAGGTGGAATCCTTCAAAGCCACCGGGCCTGTGGAAAATACGGCCCAGACCACAGAATCCTTTATAAATGCATTCTATGAACACCTTCAGGAATGCATGGATCATGCGATCCCAAATAAAACCAAGACCCAATCCTCCAAAGGCAGACGTCCTGTCTGGTGGACCCCAGCCATAAACAAACTATACAATAGAAGGAGGAAGCTACTAAATGATAGAGCAAAATTCCAAAAAGGGAAGGCATCTCTTATCAGTATTAGCAAAAAACTACGGGCACTCATAAAATCGTCTAAGGCCAGCTTCGAGAGAAAAATTGCACAGGACACTAAGGATAATCACAAGGCTTTCTTTAGTTATGTTAGGAACCTGGGTGGTAATTCCCAGATATGCTCAGAATTAGTCCAAAATGACAAAAATACACGAACCCACAGACATTGCCAACATCCTATCTGACAGGTCCAGCGCAAACTCCCCCCCACCAAAAGGGCAAATATCTATCCCAGCAGAGTGCTGCCCCCCTGACATCTCAGATGCCCAGGTAAGAGCCGCCCTCTCCAAAGCAAAAAACACAGCATCAATGGGATCAGACAGTGTCCCGGGCTGCATCCTACATGAACTCCAAGAAGAGCTAAACCCAAACATAAAACTACTGTTCAATCTCAGCCTTACTACTGGATATGTACCCAGAGAGTGGCGTACAGCAGCTGTGGTCCCTCTCCACAAAGGTGTTGCCTCAACAGATCCTGGAAACTATCGCCCCATAAGCCTGACTAGCTTGGTCTGCAAAGCTATGGAAAGGATTATCATGGACCTCATAAATAAAGATATTGGGGACCTACAGACACTGGATCCTACCCAGTTCGGCTTTGTTAAGGGCAGATCCTGCCTCTTAAACCTGGTTGATTTCTTTGAAACAGTCACCAAGGCCATTGACGAGGGGAAGGTGGTCCACTCAGCCTTCCTGGACCTCGCAAAAGCCTTCAATACAATACCCCACTCGGGCATTATAGATAAGCTCACCAGCTTAAATATAAGCCCCTATGTCACTAGATGGGTTGCAAACTGGCTCAAGGACAGAACCCACATGGTTAGAATTGCTGGAGCCATGTCAGACTCCAAACCAGTTACAAGTGGCATCCCACAAGGCTCAGTCCTGGGACCTCTCTTGTTCGGTATATATTTCTCGGAGGTACAGGCCAACATGGAAGGACTGTGGCTGACCAAGTTCGCAGATGACTGCAAACTGGGCGCCATAATCGACTCTCTAGCTGATACAAGCATCCTCCAAAAGGGCCTCATAGAAACAGACAACTGGTGCCAGAGCCATGGCCTCAAGCTAAACGTCAAAACATGTATAGTCATCCCCTTTGGCAAAAACAAAGTGCCCACAAATTACCACATAGGTGGTAATCCATTAAGTACAGAAGACGTAATTAGGGACCTGGGGATCCAAGTTGATAGCAATCTCTCATTTGACAACCATGTGGCCAAAGTGGTTAGAAAAACATTTTATATAGCCCACCTAATCATGAAGGGATTCACATCTAGATCAGGGGAGGTCATCGTGCCTCTTTACTCATCCCTCATCAGGCCCATAATTGAGTACAATGCCCCTTTTGGGATGTACCTTACCAGACACCTGCAGCAACTGGAAAGACCCCAAAAGTACCTCACCAAGAGGATGAAAGGGCTCAAACAGATGCCATATGCTGCCCGGTTAAAGAAACTCCAGCTCTACTCAGTGGCATACCGCCTGTTCAGAGGCGATCTGTGCCTGACGTATAAAGCCATGTCCAACCTGGAATTAATGTACATGCTGCACCTCAGAAAATCCAAATCCCATCGAGCTACACGCTTGAGAGACTTGAACCTCAGCACCGAAATAAATAGGACATGCTGGAGGGACAGATTCATAACCCAGAGGCTCCCTTCACTCTGGAATATAATCCCAGTCCAGGTTAGGCAGAGTCCCTCATTGACTCTCTTCAAGGGGAATCTTGATGAGTGGATGGGAGATCGTAGGTTTACCCCAGGTATCACTTCTGTGTCACTGTTAGACAGAGGCACAGTATACTAACCTCAAAAAAGGGCATAGCAAAATTAATTTAAAATGGGTGGCGAAAGCCAAACACATTCTGGCTAGGCTTATAAATGCCCTAGGGCAGATAGCCTAGTATGAACCTATGAACCTAGTCAGTAATATCTGCTGATGTAACTTTCACGGTCTGTGTATGGTGTTTCATTCTTGCTTATTGCTTGTAGTACAGTATAGTGGCCTTTCCATGGAGAATGTAGTAAAATAATTTTTTTTTTAATGGTCAACTTCTTTCACCAGGTCAGTGATGTATACAGACCAAGGCTGAGCAGGGGTCGACTTCTTTCACCAGGTCAGTGATGTATACAGACCAAGGCTGAGCAGGGGTCGACTTCTTTCACCAGGTCAGTGATGTTTACAGACCAAGGCTGAGCAGGGGTCGACTTCTTTCACCAGGTCAGTGATGTATACAGACCAAGACCGAGCAGGGGTCGACTTCTTTCACCAGGCCAGTGATGTATACAGACCAAGGCTGAGCAGGGGTCGACTTCTTTCACCAGGTCAGTGATGTATACAGACCAAGACCGAGCAGGGGCCGACTTCTTTCACCAGGCCAGTGATGTATACAGACTAAGACTGAACAGCCTTTATTAGACAGAATTAGGTAAAACACTTGCAGGGCAGTAGGGCACAAAAAATAGTACTAAATGTTGTCCACTCCACTGTAAGCACGGTTACCAATAGGGTACCAGAAGAATCAATATAGTCAGTCCTCTTGAACATCTTTTGAAGTGGCATTAAGGACGAACAAGATGTAGCAGCATTTTCTTCTGCAAATGTTATAGTACCATAATATGTGACTGATTTGTAAGAAAGAACCTAAACTGGAAAAAAAGACAAATTGGCAAGTTTGGAAGAATGATCTAAATCGCAGCATACTGTATTACAGCATCCAAAACCCAGCAAAGGAGTTTATATCAAGAAAGAAGCAGTAATAACAAAATTGGGAAAGGGGCTAAGGGTGGTAGAAAAATCTAAAGATAAGTGCAATAGGAAAACTCAGCAGAGAGGGCAGACAGGGTACTATGTTATGCAGGAAGGCTCATCACTTTTAGAAAGTTATTAACCACTAGCAATCCCTGGGTAAACAGAGAAAGTTTAATATAGAATGCAACTGATGCTGCGGAGAGCCTAGTACAGTTCTCATAAACAGAAAGATGAACTCTTATGCTGCTGATATTCACTGCTCTTTGGTGTTTGAAAAAGAGTGCGTTTCCTCTCTGTTTTATCAGAGCTATTTTATGGAGAGAACAGTATTAAGGCATGAGCAGCTTGTGACTCAGCATTCTGGTTAAAACGGCTGCAGCACCTGTGGACAGAACAGCTACCATTAGTAAATGATGCAGGCATTCGGAAATTACTGCATAAGTTATTCAAAATAGGAATTATATGCAGCTACTCAAGGAAACACGTTCCATAAGTAACACAGAGTTATAATGGAATGTCAAATCATCAGCTCTGGAAAACAGCCACATGTGATACAAATCATACAGTATGCCAATTAGAGCATTTGCCATGCAAAAATATGTTAACTTACAGTACCATGATAGAGGATATCAACAGAATGCAGTCAATTGAAACATTACATTACGTTACATTACATTGTTACATTACGTTATGTTACATTACATTATGTTACATAACATTACTCTTCTGGGTTGTGAGAACAAGTACATTAAGAGATAATTTCAAGCTTCTGTTCTTGAGGTACATCAGAAAACTATATATTCTCATGGTAATGTAGCAGAGCAAATTATGAAACACTTTGCTAAAGAAATGTCATGTAGACCATTTAAACATAGGAGAAGATGAACAAGGTATTGTGAATGGGGGTTACTTCATTCACAAAATAATATTTTTTCCATCCATCTGGATCTGACCAAAGGCTGTCCTGCCTTTGCCTGTATGTTTTTCTCTTGTGGTCAGCAGTGAGGCAGTCTTCAGGCAGGCTAAGTACCCTATGGCCGATTCTTTCCAGGTTAAGGGTTTAATCAGCATTTTCATTCCCCCCAAAAGGTATGATCCAGGCAATAAGAAATCGACCAGACTGCAGGATGTGGAGAACTCTCCTCCCCTCCCATCAGAGTGACAAATCCCCATAGTGCCTCATTAGACATTCTGGTAATGGGGGAGCATGTACGCATGCTAATCCTCAGCTGCTAAACAGGGTATTTCTTGCAGGCTTTAGCTGCATGAGTGCAATACCTAATGCTCCCTCCACGTGCCATCCAAGTGGTGAGCCAAAACCACCTCCCTCTCCTCCAGAATGTATAACCTGACAATAGCTGCTCTCTCCCATTCTTCCTGTCCCACTCCCTCCAGCACCCATGGCACTTCTTTCGGCTTTTCCCGGTTAGGGGTCGCCACAGCGGATCATCTGTCCTCTCATGATTGGCAGTTGAGTTTAATGGTGTCGAGTTGCCAGCCCAGCGCCCAACCTTCCACAGAAGGCACACACATGCACACACTCACAACTAGGGCCAATTTAAAGTGTCCAATCCACCTATTGCATGTCTTTTTGGGATGTGGGAGGAAACCGGAGCACCCGTTCTAGGTTGTAGTCTGGACTTACCCCTCTGTACTACTGGAGTGTGAATTTGGTAATAAAGTTTTTCATTAAATTACCTGAAGAATTCAAGATCAAATCCCTGCTGAATGATGTACTATGAATCTCTAGTCTGTATGTTTCATGATAATTTGCTAGAAAAGCAGGCTTTTACAGTATTAGTTTTTAATCAACAAGTTTTAGGGAGGGAACCAAGTTTTCATAAGCATTTGTGTTATTATTGTTTTCCCGTTTAGGTCAGGCTTTGTCCCTAGTCTTCTTTTGTTGTTTAAGCTCAGAGGTAAAATGGGGCAGTTGTCCTGTTTGAGCTTACTCTAATCTGGAGTAGCATGTTCATGACATGATTATGTAGGGCATAGAACTAATCTTGGAGAAGTTTAATGCTTTGATTCCTGATGAACCTGACACCAGTTAATGTTGAGTCATGCCACTAGTTGCCATGTCCAGTCTTTCAGGTTTTTCTAAGTCTGTTTGTTTGTAGTCCTTCAGATATTCATAGACACTCAACTTCACACCTCCTGAGGTGTCAAAGCTGTATTATACCATGACCCCCCCAGTAGTATTCCAAAACGTGCACGCTGATTGGCCAGCGTGCACATTGTAAATCGACTTATACTAATGGAAAAAGGTCCGGTCTTTTTCCATTAGTATAAGTCTTTTTTAAAACACTGTCTCGCTATGTTAAAGGAGTTTAACATAGCGACACAGGTTTAAAAAAAGCAACGGAGATCTCTGTTGCTTTTTTTAAAGCTGTCTCGCTATGTTAAACTCCTTTAACATAGCGACACAGTGTGTAAAAAGCAACGGAGATCTTGCTTTCTTTTTTAAACCTGTCTCGCTATGTTAAATGGGTTTAACATAGCAAGACAGCTTTAAAATAAGCAACGGAGATCTCCGTTGCTTATTTTAAAGCTGTCTCGCTATGTTAAACCCATTTAACATAGCGAAACAGTTTGTAAAAAGCAACGGAGATCTTGCTTTCTCCATTGCTTTTTTCAAAACTGTCTCGCTATGTTAAATGGGTTTAACATAGCGAGACAGCTTTAAAATAAGCAACGGAGATTCTCTGGAAGCACTCCTTACCATGAAGAAGACAAACATATGTGCACTCATGGAAACATGATTCTAAACCATAGAAAGCACCCTAGCTATCAAAGGCTACAATGCCTTTCATACACTTCAGTCCCCCTCAGCTCAGAATAAAACAAAGGGAAGATATATATCAGTGCTCATAAAGGACTGCTAGACTGGTCCAACAACATGACTCTGTTAAACTACTCCATGCCCAACTAACTATTGGTGTGACCCCCTATCATAACTTTGCTAGCTACAGATCCCCTAATATGAGTCTGGAAAACCACACCTCCTACCTAAACCTACTGGAATCTCTTAAGATTCAGCCTAACACCATATTTATGGTTGACTTCAACTACCCCTCCATAAACTGGGAGACTTATATGACCTGTAATTCTTTGCTTGGAGGTTTTTGGACTTCATCAACACAAACACAGCAGTGCAACTAGTTGGCTCCCTAACTAGAGTTACAAATATCCTAAACCTAGTAGTTATGAACATGGAGGATGCTGCTCCCTCCCATGCATTAACTCCTCCCTGGTAAGATCTGACCACAAACTGATCTCCCTTGGTATTAAAATTAATAGAGACCCCATTAAACTCCAAACCTGTTTAGAACTTTGCTAAGGCCAGTTACCTCAAACTAAGTGAAAGCTCATAAACTTCTAAGCCTTTCTGAACCTGGATGACACTGAGGCCTACTCTGAGCTGTACACAACAACATTGTACAACCACATTCATAGCTGCATTGAGGAGGCAGTACCTGTCCGAGTCAAACCTATGATTGCTGGCAAAAGTAAACCACCCTGGTGGATCCCTAGCAGAAAAAAGGCTATTCAACAAAAGCAAAAAAAAAAAACTCTCCAAAGCCAAGAAGGAACAGCTAAAACAGTGCAAAAAAGATACTCACTAATCCAAACAAAACATTAGAGAGCTGGTCAAATTGCCAGTGCATACTGTGAGGCAAAGATATCCTCCCAGGTGAAAAATAACCATAAGGCTTTATTTAATTATGTTCATAACCTCAGGGGAAATGCTCAGCAATGTGCTGAGATAATCATCTACAACAAAACTTAGACTCATCACCTCCTTCCACCACAAAGAAATAACAGCAACCATCCCTGTACCAGTCATTACAAGGGAACAGGAACTTACTGTGCTCACTAAATCCAAAAACACAGCCTCCATGGGTCCCAACAACATTCCAGGATGCTTCTTAAATAGCTTAAAACAAAATCTATCAGAGCCACTAGAAACCCTTTTTTACCACAGCCTCTGGATGGCTTTGTCCAAGAGGAATGGAAGACTGCAACAATCATCCTCTGCACAAGGGGCCCATCAACTGATCAACTGACCCAGGGGACTACAGACCCATAAGCTTGACCAGTCTTATCTGAAAGACCATCAAGAGAGTAATTATCGACCTGATCAATAATGACATAGGTACGCTCAAAAAACTGGACCAGCCCCAATTTGACTTTGTCAAAGGGAGGTCTTGCCTGCTTAGTCAAGTGGACTTCATTGAGAAAGTTACTAGGGCCATGAATGAGGGCAAAATTGTATACACCGCTTATCTAGACCTGGCCAAACTTTCACCATCATCTCCCACTGGGGGATCATATATAAACTTTTAGGCATAAAACCCCACTCTTCAGATGGATATCTAGTTGGCTCATTGACAGGACATATGTTGACTGGATAGGTGAATCCACTTCTGATAAGAAATCTGTTACTAGTGGTGACCCACAGCACTCAGTGTCAGAAACCCTCCTGATGTTCTTCGTGTTTCACTGTTGCAGTCAATACATTTGGGTTATCTGCTTGCAGGTAGCCCTCAGTCAGCCTGATTAACAAAGTCTTGGGTCCTGCGTCAGTTACTGTCCCTTCTTCCATGACATCAGGGGTATAAAACATGCAGCCGACACCATTACACCAATCTTTCTTGCCGTGCGGTGCCCGAAGCAGTTCGCAAGTGCCGGTCGGCCGACTCCTGAAATTTTCATTTTCGAGTTTCAGAACCGAAGTCTTCAACTAAAAGCTAAGTACCCTGTTGGGGAAACTTTTTCTTGCTCTTAACCGATGTCAGTAAAAGTAAATAATTGCATTACTTGTGGAAAGCAAATACCTCATAAAGATTTTCATTCGTACTGTATTCCTTGCCTAGGCCCTGACCACGATGTATCTCGCTATCGGTTTTGTGCCTTATTTAAATCACAAACTATCCATCGTCGGTATATTTACACTTCTGAATATTTTGGTGCTCGGTTCAATTATCCTGATACGTCTTCGGTAAGCCATCCGACTACCGATTTTCCGAAAAAACGCAAAAATAAAGACAGAGACAGGCCGCCTAGGTCCAAAGGTGCTGACGATGCTTCTCCTAAGCCAGTTGCCAGTTCGCCGGTACCCAGTAAGGCGCTTTTGCAGCCCCTGATACCCGCTACTTCTGATTTGCAGGCCTTTACTGAGACCCATTCAGAGTCCGGTATGGCGTGAGATGCTTCAACTGCGGAACCTGCGGATGTCTCTACCTTGGATGGGTCCGGAGCCGCTGTGCAGGCACCGGCTTCTGAGGGTGTATTCAGGCCTACTGATTTGTGTATTAAACCGATGCTATCTTCTTCTTCAAGGCCTAAATCTCGAACCATGCCTAAACAACTGAAGCCCAGACCGCATGGTCAGGCCTTTATGCCTAATAAACAGATGATAAGAATGGCTGAAGACCTTATTACTTTAATCAGGGGAAGCCAGCCTTCCCCCTCTAAGAGACCTAGGACTGAGTTTGTTTATGATACTTCCAATGAGGATTCTGAATTTTCTGTTTCCTCTGATGACCAGGATTTACCCTTATCTACCTATGAGGATTCTGATGCTGAGGACTCCATTCCCTCTGCTCCCCCCCAGAGGATTTCTCTTTTGGTGAAACTTTGCATACTCTAAAGGAGCATTTTTGTTGGGAAAGTCAGGATTTCTCTGATTCTAAAAAGAGGCTTAGGGATTTCTTACTCCTGCCCCAGCACAGGCCTTTAGCTGTACCTCCTGTACTAGACATTATTGATGATGCATTTGCAGAATCTAGCTTGGCCCCTGACTCCTTACCTCCTGCTCCCAGGAAACCTGATAGATATTACAGGGTCCCTGACTCTCACAAGTTCCTTTTTAAAAATCCTACTACGGATTCTGAGACCATTTCACAGGGGCCCAAGGGCATTAAACTTCTACTGCCAAAAATCCTACCTCCTCTGATAGAGACTCCAGGGAGCTGGATAGATGGGGTAAGAAGGTTTACACTTCTGCAGCTTTGGCCATTAGGGCCTTAAGCTGCCGATTTTCTCTAAATCCAGAGCTTGTTTGGCCACTGCAGTCTTGCAGAGTCTTATAGCTGGTCCAAATGCTATCTAAATTCCTCCTCTCAACCATAGCTTTGGGAATCTATCCAGATGTAATGACTGCAACAGTGAAACACGAAGAACATAGTACAGTTGTGTACACTTACCATAAATGTAGATGTTCGAGTGTATTCACTGTTGCAGTCCTGGTTACCCTCCCTCCAGCCCCCTATCTTCTTTTGGCTATACCTCTACTTTCCTTTACTATGCTTAAAAGCTTTTCAGTGTATTTGCTTTTTTGTTGGAGGTATATCATTGTATTTTTATATTTAATTGCTTCCCATTGGGGGGCACCTGACATCTGGGGGCAAGAAAAACCTGATGTAATGGTGTCGGCTGCATGTTTTATACCCCTGACGTCCTGACGTCATGGAAGAAGGGGACAGCAACCAATGCAGGACCCAAGACTTTGTTAATCAGGCCGACTGAGGGCTAACTGCAAGCAGATAACCCAAATGTAATGACTGCAACAGTGAATACACTCGAACATCTACATTTATGGTAAGTGTACACAACTGTACTTTTGGTATATACTTCTCTGAAGTGAGGGTCAATGTTGGAGGCCTCTGGCTCACCAAGTTCTCTGGCAACTGCAAGCTTTGAATAGTCATTGAATCCCTAAATGATGTTGACATCCTACAAATGGGTCTAAAAATGATCGACTGGTGCCAAAACCATGGTCTGAGACTAAATGCTAAAAATGGTAATCATACCCTTTTGTAAATCAGATATACCTGCAAATTACAAAATTGATAGCACACTCCTAAAAGTAGACCCTGTGGCAATGGACATAGGAACACAGATAGATAGTAACCTACACGTTTTACATCAGGTAGTTATAGGGGTCTGTGTCACTTAATCAAAATATATATTCATTGAATAATTATTCATCAAACTCTGAAACATCGAAATTCATTTCAGTGAACCTTGGACTTTTTCCCAGGGTTAGGAAGCACTTGGCCATCACCACAACTTTGCCCTTTTCCCCAGTATAGTGCAATCTCAGAGTTGTTATATGTATATGTATATATATTTATATATGTATATATATATATATATATATATATATATATATATATATATATATATATATATACATATACATGCATATAGTTATGGGTATTGTGGGGGGAACAGCACCCCACAGTGAGGTGTGGGGGGTGAGGCCCCCACTTGATTGGGTTTGATTTAGTGTGGTGTGTGTTCTGGATTGCTAGTAGGTGAGTGGTTCCTTACCCTGGAGAAAGTCAAAGGTTCGCTGAAATTAATTTTGATGTTTAGAGTTCAGTGAATACATATTCAATGAATACGTAGTTTAATTAAGTGATATAGACCCAGCTACAGTAGTGAGTAAATCCTTCTGTGTGGCCCAACTTATAAGTAAAGGCATGGCATCAAAATCAAAGGAAGTCATAGTGCCATTGTACTCAGCCTTATCTGGACCATAATTGAGTACATTGTTCCCTTCTGAGTGTACCTAACCTAACCAGGCACTTACACCAATAAGACCAGACCTCAGTGGTTTCTCACTAAAAAAATACAAAGTGCAAGACACGTGTCTTATACAGACTGACTAAAGACCCTATCCCTTTACTCTGCCTTATCTCCTTTATTGAGAGGGGACTTATGCCTGACCTACAAGGCAGTCTCTGATCCAGCTCTGATGAAAATGTTACACATTTGCAAGATAAATTATACACAGGTTATGCATTCCATGGACTCCACCTTATTTGTGACCCTAACAGAACATGCTGGAGAGACAGATTTGTATCCCAAAGGCTACCTTGTCTATGGAGTAAACGTCTCATCTTCATAAAATGAAGCCCATCCCTCACTGTCTTCAAAAAGAATTTGGATAAATGAATGGAATGAGGAACCGTGAGTTCAATCCTGGGGTACTGCCCATGTCCTTTATGGACATAGGCAGTCTGTAATATTACTCGGGGCTCCAACACCCAAAGACCCACTACCCTGATACTACTCCATCCCATCCATGGGGAATTAAGATGCAGTTTTGTCATATCTTGGGTATTATTGGTTAGGGTTGTAAAGGCTCTTGTGCTATTAGCCAAGTAATCACCTATGAACCTATAATTAGCATATTAACTATATACATTTTTTTTTTACATAGCCATCAAGTTGATTTTGTATACAAACAGCAGTGTAAAGCTTTTTCTGGTGTTGCCATTCAAATTCTGTTGAGCAAATTTCTGACCTGTTTGTTCACGTAGCCTGCTGTATTTTATTTATGAAGTTGTCTATTCTATTCTTATATTGCTAATTAGCCAGTAAATGTTTCAGACGCTGTAGCTAGTTTTTAAAAGGTCAGGCTTTGCTAACCAGATCCAGTGATTCTCCCTCCTGCAATCTGGCAGAGCTTCCCAAAGAAGGGAGACTGCATTCAAAACAGCACCTTGTGATATGCTAGTCTATGCAGACTGTGAACCCTTGACCATGAATTCTAGTAATGACTGTGACAAGGAAGTGAAATGAATAGTTATTTTCTCACTGGTGGGTACAGATTTGACTGAATTTAGAACATTTCCAGTGTGCATGTTTCGCATTTTAGTTGCATCGAATAATGCCTTGCATTTAAGCCACTTCTTTCAATTAACATTTCTGTTGCATTACTTTTTTAATCTTGCTATCTAGACTACTGTCAGTCATCATACTTGTCGCATTTGTTCATGCATGATTTCTAGACGCAGTACTTGCATTACCAGCACTAATGTTGATACACCATTGTCTGTTGGTTTTTGTTATACTGAACTTAACAAGCATGCTCATTTAGGTAATAAATTAGATAGAATAATGGGCTTATAAACTGCAATGAGCTGTCAAATTCCTTGAATAATATTAATTGAATAACTCAGAGTTTCATTTAACAAATATGATTTTGGTTCTACCACTTCAGAAAATGTTTTAGGTACAACTACTGAGTCTGTGGCCAAAGTGAAACATGGTGGAATCAACCGTTAACAAATATCGTTTTTGGTGGAATTTGACCTTAACCAAGGTATACAAGAAAAAGAAAAGAATTTTCAAACTTTATAAACAATCACCAGACAGAAGACATAACTGCAGATGAAGTCAGATTTATTTATTTATTTACTGTTTGTTAACCGGGTTAGTCCAGCTGGGCTAGTGGCCCATTTTCAGTGGAGTCCCGAGGAGAAAAGCTCCAATACATATATAAAGTATATACAATATAAAGTAACTAGGTTTACATCATTGTAATACATCTACGTATACAGAGTATGCATCATTATATGATGTAAGTTCAAACTTACAAAGGCAGAATTACAGAGAGTGGACACATTAATAATATATAAAGTGAGTAGCATGAGTCAATATTAGTCTGTACAGGAGTAACAGTTTTACAAGTAATATATACACACTGGTTTGTAATTTACAGCTTGTCAGTTTGAGAATATGAGTAAGGTAGGCCAGAGGCACGTATGCAAATGATTTTTGGAAAGATGTTCTGAGCAAGATCTATGAGGTTTGTTAAAGATGTTAAAGAAGTGATGATTTTAGGTGTGGAGTTAGTAGTGTGGGTGTTTTAGGTGGGAGCATGTAAAAGATATTCCTATTTGGAGGAGAGATGGGAGAGAAGCATGGATTTGAAGTTGTTCTGGTTAGGTAGATTATGCAGAGATGTGGGGAGACTGTCCCATAGCTTGGCTACAGTGTGGGATAGTAATAGTTTGCCAGGAGGGTGGATGGGTTTGTATATATGTAGGAGGTTTTGGCCTTTGGATCTCAGGGTGCGGGTAAGTGCATAGGGTGTTAGAGATTTAGCAAGAGAGGGGCATTCTGTTAGTTTAAAGATGAGTTTGTGGGCTGTTGTAAGTTGTAGGTACTTTAGGTGGTTATGGAGTTCTAGCCAGTTTTGGGTGTTGGGTGTGACAGTGATGGGAAGAGTTCCTAGAATTGGTTGCAAATTTGCAGATTTTGTTGTAACAGGATTCGAGTTTAGAAAGAAGGCCAAGTTTGGAGAATAGGGGAGCACCTTACAAGAGAGAGGGGAGAAGGAAGGTAAATGCAAGGGTATGTCGAGAGGATGGAGAAAGGTAGTAGTTATGTCTGTAGAGGAGCCCGATTTTCTGGTGGGTTTTTTGATTGTTGTGAGGATGTGGGAGTCAAATTTTAGGTTTTCATCTATGGTAATTCCAAGTAGCTTGGTACTAGGAACTATTTCTAGAGGGGTGTTTTTGTGACTTTTGATGGAAAATTGGGCCTTGTGGAACTGGGAGGTTTTGGTGGGAGTGAATATCATAAGTTTTGTTTTGTTGGCATTTAGGGCCAGGTGATGAGATTGCATCCATGTTTCAGTTTTAGAGAAATCTGTTTGGGTATAGAGTAGAAGTTTGGAGGGGCAGGAGGCTGAGCAGATGATAGTGGATTCATCTGCGTATTGGATGATTGAGGCTTAAGGGATAGAGAGGTGGAAGTTGTTAATGAATAAGTTGAAGAGGAGGGGGCCAAGTACTGATCCTTGGGGAATTCCTGTGGGTGTAGGTAAGAAAGGGGAGGTTGATTCTTTCCATTGTACAGCCTGTTGGTGCATGGAAAGGTAGCTGGTGAACCAGTCAAGGGTTGAGGGAGATAGATGCAGCTGTGAGAGCTGAGACAGGAGGAGGGAATGGGAGATTGTGTTGAATGCCTTTGAAAGGTCAAGAAATAGAGAAGATATGTATTTGCCGCTCTCACGTGCTAGGTTGACTGTTTCAAGGAAGGAAAGGAGGGCTGTCATGGTGCTGTGGCCTGGGTGGAAGCTGTGCTGGGTGGGAGAGAGGAGTTTGTGCTGGATTAGGTAGGGCATGAGCTGGGAGTGGATGGCTTTCTCTAGAATTGTAGAGAGAGGAGAGAGTATAGCTATGGGTCTGAAGTTGGTAGTGTCTGTGTTCTTAGCACCTTTGTGGAGAGGAATTATGTATGCATAACGCCAGATGGTTGGTACATAGGATTCCTGAATGGATCTATTAATGAGGATGGATATGGGATAGGCTATAGATTCGGCTGATATTTGAAGACAATTTGCTGGCAGGTTGTCAGGGGCACTGCGGCATGGTTTTAGCTTTTGCAGTAGTCTTGTTATAGTATAGGTGGAGACAGGTTTAAGTGAGAACAGGGGGGAGGAGGGGGGTGAGAGAGAGGGTTTGAGGGGCAGAGTGAAGGGTTAGTGTTGGTGGGTGGATTGGGGAAAGTGGAGGATAATGTAGCTATGCAATCTATGAAAAATGTGTTGACGTTAGTGGCTATTTCTAGACTTGAGAGGTTAGGATTGGGGCAGGGGTTGGAATTATTACCAGGGTTGAGTATTGAGGAGATGGATGTCCAGAATTTCTTTGGATTGTTTGTGTTTGTATTGCAGATTGCTGTAGTAGTTTTTGCGATCTTTTCTTATTGATTGTTTGGCCAGGTTACAAAGATGTTTATATTCTTGGAGGGTGCTGGTTTTTTGTTTTTGGTACAGTTTCCACTTTTTGTTTCTTTGATTCATTATAAGTTTAGTTTCTTGGGATAGCCGGGGCAGGAATTAGTTTTGATACATTTGGTTTGTAAAGGGGCTAGTTTATCAAGTAAGGTAAGGAAAGTTTGGTTAAAGTATGTGACAGCATTATCTAGTGGAAGGCTTTTCAGTGGAGACCAATTAGTAACCTTGAGGCATTCAGAGAAGATTTTGGGGTTAAAGGAAGATAGGTTTTGGGATTGCTTGAATAAGTGTTGTTTTTCAATGTGGGAGGGTAGGCAGTCTGTGAAGGCTGATAAGTGGTTGCCTAGGGGGTCAGGTATTATACCGGATTTGGAGATATGGTTGGGGTGTGTTGTTACTATCCAATCTAAGATGGTACCAGAGGAATCATCTTTGTTTGGCCTGGTAGGGAGGTCGATTAGTTGGGTGAAGTTGTAGAGGTTGATAGAGTGAGTTTGGGGTATCTATGAGGAAGGAGGTCCAGTTAATATTTACATTACCAAGAATGTAGGTTTCATTTATGATGTTTGAGCTAAACCAAGAGAGGCTGTCTTCTAGAGTTTTGATATTGTCTCCAGGTGGTATGTCGATGGAGCAAATGCAGATGGATTTGTAGTTATTACATTTTAAAAAGGCCACAGTCATTTCTGCATTGGCAAAAGTTGGGATGGGGTTGGTGGCTGAGGTAAAAGTGAGAGTGGAGGGGTATATTATTGCTACGCCTCCTCCTTTTCTGTGAGGCCTATCATTATGTATGATGTGATAGCCTGGGGGGAGGATTTCATTATCTCTGATGGAGGGTTTGAGCCAGGTCTCAGATACTGCGGTTATGTATGGCTGATTGTAAGAGAGCCAGGCATATAGGTTGGGGATTTTATTACGGAGGCTTTGTGCATTTAGGGTCATGAGGCAGATAGCCTTGTGTTTTTGTGGATTGGTACTTGGATTTGTAAGGAATTAAAGGCAAAAATGAAATAAGAGAAGGGAGTATATGAAAATGAATTAGTTATAACACGAAATGTTAAGAACTATTCCAAGTAAGTTAACACAATAACCAATATACATCCTTCAGTAAGGTCAGTATTAAACAATGGGATATCACTAACAACCTCAAGGTCTATAACTAGTGAATTTAATAAATACTTTATGTTAACAGGCATAAAAAATACATAAACATTCTTTGCAATATGCAGCTTCTCTCATGCATTTTGGGATAGGATCCCAAAGAGGTGCTTTATAGATAACTATGCCAGTAGAATTCTCTGAAAATGATGTCCTTCATATAAAATGTTAAATGGACATCGCATCTGCCTCAGTTAATATTAGCTCAAATGGATATAAAAGATCCTCCTGCTTCTGTTAAAAAGAGTAGTGGAATTTAGGTCCTGGTTAAATTTTCCCTGATCTGTATAAATACCACCTCAAATCTCCCCTGAAAAGACGCAGTAGATCTAAGGGGATAACTGAGTCAAGAAAAGTATAAGTATATTTAAAGAAAGGAAAATGTTGAACCATTTTGGAGATGCAGATATTATCTACAAACTACAAAATCAGCCAGTTGTTTGTGACAGTACTTCTGAAAATGGTAAGTCATTAGTTATTTTACTTAGGTTGTGTCTTCTGTGAGTAGTATATGTTTTTGATTTGTCTGTGTCTGTACAATGTGAAATTGTTCGGTCTCGCCGTTTGTTCTTACACACGGGTTCGGAGCCGATCCTCGGCTCCGAGTCAGCCGCATCATAAGCTCTGCATCTCAGAGAAGCTCGAGGCACAGTCCATATCCCATGATCCTCCGCTGTTATCCCCCAGATCTAGTTTGCCGCTGCAACAGATTGCGTCGAGGAGAGAGCTTGGGCCAGTAAAATTTTATATTTTGCTATTAGTACTATATTTATAACTAATTTTATTAGTTAGTTTACACTTAGTAACCAGTTTGTGTGTGTGCCTTTTCTTAGGGTTTTATCATCATCATCATCCCCTTTTTCCCATTTACATGGGGTCGGGGTATCGTATTAACTGTCGACAACTCTCTTGATTCAGTGCCACTCTCCTTCTGCCTTCCTTAAGCATAGCAATTCTCAGTTCATGTTTGGCAGGTTGGTTGGTTTTATGTCCAGCTTTCACTCAACAGAGCTATCCCAGGTAACCTGGGCTGGGCAACTAGACACCGGCCAGCCAGTAGCCTATTGACCCAGGGCTGCTGGGTTTTTATGGCGGGCAGACACTGGCCAGTAGGGGCACATATACCCCTCCCACCGTTAGCATAGGTCCCTGGCATGGGTCAGAGAATAGGCTGGGTCCTCAACCCACTTATCACCGGTAACTACCCATGCCCATTTTTTGGCGACAGTCAACATGACCGAATCACCTAGAGGCATATTTTACACCATCCAGTGGCTAGCCCTGCCACGGCGCACAGTTTGTGATCCGTGTTCTCCTATCTTGAGGATACTGCGCACCATAATAGATGCCCAAAGCGGTTGGTCTTTTTACAACTCTTCCCCCCATTGGGCACCATGTAGAGTCTGTGCTGCTGCCCACAGCTCCATTCATTGGTGAGTTTGAGATAGAAACACTCAGCATGTTTTTCGAACATGGGAGAAACCCCACGGAGACACAGAGAGAACATGCAAACTCCAAACAGGCATTAGTCGGAGATCAGGATCGAACCTTGTACCTTGTGCATTGGAGGCGAAGACCTTAACCACTAAGCCATCTGGTCTCTGTAGGGTTTTACCCTTCATATATATATAGTTTTTTTCCCCGAGTTTCGGCTTAGGCCGAGTTAGTCCTGTCAGGGCTCTGACAGTAGCAAAATTACAGTTAGGTTTGTAGGCTTATATATATATATATATATATATATATATATATATATATATATATATATATATATACAGATAGATATTTTTCTTCATATATCTAATATTGCTAGTACTTTGCTGTGTTGTTTGACTGTAGTTGTAGTTGTGTGCAGTGTTTCTATATATTTAGAATTGTTAGTGATTATTACAAGTTCTTGTTACAAGATTAGTTACTTATTTTGGACATGGCAGATAAGGCCAAGTCTGGGTTCAAGAGATGTCAGTGTGGACAGAAGATGTCCATCACCGACAATCATACTTCCTGCGTTTACTGTCTTGGCCCTCTCCATCTGCAGGAAGACTGTTCTATCTGTCTTTCCTTCAGTGGAAGGGTCATGATGGAAAGGCGCAGGAAGTTAATCGAGAGGGGTTTGCTAAAGCCCGACTTTCAAGAAGCCTTGGAGAAGGCTGATCAGGCATCAAAGTCTTCGAAGGGGTCGAAGTCTTCGAAGGTATCAGAGCCCAAGTCATCAGCTCCGAGCACCTCTACTAAGATTCAGTCGCCGGCTTCACAGACCTCAGGGGCGAGCATCGAACGGTTATCTCTGATCGAGGCCCAGGTCTTGGAGCAGGTGTCGGAGGCGCCTCCATCTTCAATCCTTCGTTCAGTGACATCTTCAGCCCCTTCGACCCGTTCTTCCAGGCTATCTGACACCGACGTGGATCGAGTGGTGCAGAAACTTATGAAGAACACAGCTCTATCCAAGCTCATTGCAGTTTCGTCCCAGTTGGTATTGAAACTTGAAGCCCTCCCTGTGTCTCCTGCAGATCCTCCTCCGAGACCCATCGAGTCCTCGGAGCCGGGAGATGAGGAACCGATGATTGTTAATCCCTCGGTGCCAAAGCCTTCTTTAGTGCGGTCGGCACCATTGACCTCAACTCCCTCGGAGCCCATCGAGGAGTCTCGGAGCCAACAGTCTCTCCTCGGTTCCGGGGCGGAGAGTCGAACTGAACTTTCGGTTCCAACTCTTTCCCTCGGAGCCTCGGCGCATATTAGCTCGGCTCCGTCCTCTGGGTCGGAGCCTGTAGTCCCAGTTTCGGGGAAGCTGCCGTGCTCTTCGGATCCAGTGGAGTCCTCGGCCCGGGGCTCCAGTGCCTTCGACGTCATGAGGAAGGTCCTGTCTGAACAGACATTTACTTCATCGGAGTCATCTTCTCCTTCCCCCAAGGGACCGTGTTCTGTTTCTGCACCCGTAATCCCGGCCAAGCGTAGAGACCCAATGCCTCAGCCAGCCCCAGAGGGTGTCCCCTGTTCCTCGGAAGCTTTACCAGATGCCCCCCCTGATGACATTCCGAGGAAGAAATTGTGCAAGAGGAGGCACATTGATTCCCCACAGGAATCATTGACATAGGACACCGATTTGGATGAGTCGGAGGGGTCCCCACAGTCCCCCTCTGAGGATGTCTCATTTGCTGACATCCTGGAGATCTTAAACCAGAGGGGTGTTTGGCAGTCACTTGCCCCCACTGAGGACAAATCGGTGTTGCTGAAGGCTTTTGGGGCTCAACCTTCCACCTCCTGTGTAACTCCGCTCTTCGATGAGTTGATGGACCTAATAGCTCGAAGGGCGTGGGAGAGTCTGGACACAGTTGAACCAGTCCCTCGGAGGCCGAATAAATATATTACTGCCCCCCAGGACAAGGCTTATCTCACTAAGGGAGTCCCAGTTGATGCTATGGTGGTGGCGGCAGCCACGAAGAAGGAAATGTCCGAGGCATCTTCCTCTGTCCATCCTTCTAGCAGAGATTCCAGGACTATGGACAGGTATGGGAAGTGCGTTTTCAGTTCAGCGACTTTCTCCATGCAATCGCTGAACTATCTCACGCACTTTACGCATCTTCAGAGAGACCTCCTTAAGGAGCTGGGAGTTTCTCTCCAGGGTAACACAGATGCTGCTGTCTTGGAAAAGGTAACAGCACAGCTTAACACCCTCACTTCGATAGTTAACTTGTCCATGAGGCTCATTTCGTATGTGGCCGAAGGTTCGAGTAGGGCTGCAGCCTCAGTGATTGCCCTGCGGAGACAATCCTGGATGCGCCTGTGCTCTTTTGCGGAAGCCTTCAAGTCTTCCTTTGCCAATGCCCCCTTTGATGGTGCCCAGTTTGGACCCAAAGTGAAGGAGACTCTCACTCGGTGTGAGCAAGAAGGTAAGACCCTGTCTACTGTAGGGGTCCATTTTTCCACCCCGGCTAGACCGTACCCCAAAGGGCAAAGAGGTGGAAAAATGTGGTTCCGAAAGACTCTGGAATCTTTCCAGTCCACACAGAGTGATGCCCCCTCCAGAGGCAGAGGAGGGAGGAGAAATGGAAGATGTTGCCCAGGCGGCCGAGGGGGTCCGCATAACCAGGGCGACAGGGATAGCACCCTTGGGAAGCCCTTCCAGCTCTCCTGAGTGGAGGCCCGACTGTCCTACTCTGGAGGCAGTCGGGGGTCGCTTGGCTTTATACCCAGAGGCCTGGCTAAATCTCACTTCAGATTCTTGGGTAAAAAGCATAATAATCATAAGGTACAACATTCCATTTGTAACCACTCCCCATGATCAAAAGAGATTTCCAGATGTCCCACCGAATCTGTGAGATCAAGCAGCCATAGAAATAGGAAAGCTGCTCGAAAAAAGAGTCATCCAACCAGTCCCAGCGGACCAACTAGAATCCTGAACTTACTCAAGGTTCTTTTTAGTTCCAAAGAAAACAGGGGACTGGAGGCCAATATTGGACCTCAGCAAACTCAACACCTTCGTAAGGAAGGAAAAGTTCCGGATGGACACGCTACAATCGATCCTTCCCTTTCTGCAGAAGGGCGATTGGATGTGCTCTATAGATCTCAGGGACGCGTACTACCACATCAAAATGGCCAGGGCGTCCAGATATCACCTGCGCTTCCAGCTGGGAGCCAGTCATTTCCAATTTCGAGCTCTGCCCTTTGGTCTCACCTCAGCCCCCAGGGTGTTCACCAAATGCATGGCAGTAGTGGTGTCTCACCTGAGGTGGCTAGAATTCTGGGTGTTTCCATATCTGGATGACTGGCTCCTCACCACCACCACCAAGCATCGTCTTGTGCAAGCCAGGGACTACACGATCAACCTTTGTTCCCATTTAGGAATCACAATCAACTTAGAAAAATCTGCCTTATCGCCCTCACAGCATATCTCATTCATAGGGGCAGATTTAGATACTACTACAGCCTTGATCAAGCTTCCCCAGTCAAGAGTGTCAGCCCTCAGGGATCAGGTCACTATTCTTCTTCGAAACAAGAGAGTTCCTGCCGCGCAAGTGCTGAAAGCCCTGGGAATGATGGCAGCTACCCTTATTGCAGTTCTTTTGGGCAGGATGCACATGAGGGTCCTCCAGTGGCTGCTCTTCGCACAGTGGTCGTTCCAACAGCTTCCATTGTCACACGACATCTTGATCACAGAATCTTGCAAGCGGGATCTTCGATGGTGGCTGAACAGTCAAGATCTGACGATAGGTTGCCCGTTTGTGCTAGCCAGCCCTACAGCCACAATAACCACGGATGCTTCCCTGATGGGGAGAACGGTCCAAGGAGAATGGTCCAAGATGGAGTACAATCTGCACATCAATGTCCTGGAGTTGAGAGCAGTGTTTCTAGCATTGCAACACTTCCACGAATCTCTACCTCTAGGAACAGTGGCAGTTCAGACGGACAATATGTCATTGGTCTGGTACATAAACAAACAGGGAGGAACCAGGTCTTACGCATTATGCAGGGAGGCCCTGAGAATTTGGCAATGGGCTGTGTCCACCGGATGCTTTCTAATAGCAATGCATATCCCGGGGTCATCCAACGTCATCGCGGACAGGTTGAGCAGAGCCATCCTGTTGCCTCATGAGTGGTCCCTCAAACGTCAAGTGGCGGAGAGGATTTTCCGCAGATGGGGCCAGCCTTGCTGCGATCTATTTGCATCCCCCTTAAATGCCAAATGCAGAAGCTACTTTGCCCTACTCCCCCCTCCGGGGGGGTGCCCCCAGGGACGCACTGGTACACGATTGGCCCCTGGGTCTCCTATATTCCTTCCCTCCTGTTCCATTGATACCCAAATTCCTACAGAAAGCCAGGAGTCTGGAAAGGACGATCATTTTAATAGCACCATTCTGGCCTCGACAGATCTGGTTTCCCTTTCTTCGAACTCACCAGATGGAGGAACCGTGGATCCTGGACCCAGTGCCAGACCTGTTGACACACTCATCGGGAGTTCCTCACCCATCTCTTCAGTCCCTCAAACTGACAGCTTGGCTGCTGCGCTTCCCAATTTAGCCAGGTCGGATTTTTTGTCTCCAGCTGTACAACACATTCTAGTTTCTTCCCACAAAGCTTCCACTAGGAAACTGTACAGGAGCAAATGGAAACGTTTTGCATGTTGGGCATTAGGGCAAGGTATAGATCCCTTGGGGGCCCCGATACACAAAATCTTGGATTTTTTATCTACACTCTTTCACGAAGGGGCTTCTACGTCCACGATAAGAGTGCAGTTAGCTGCCATATCTAACTTTCATGTAGGTGAAGGGGGCTCTACACTTATGTCTCACAGGCTTTGTAGAGCTTTCATGAAGGGTACCTTTCATCTCCGTCCACCCATTCGGGATCCGTTTTTTCCCTGGAGCTTGAATTTGATGTTATCTCAACTGATGTTACCACCCTTCGAACCAGCGTCAACATGTGTACTTAAATACTTGTCATGGAAGACTCTTTTTCTTATTGCTGTCACTTCGGCTCGTAGGATATCAGAGCTACAGGCCTTGTTGATTAGGCCCCTATACATGGTTTTTCATCCAGACAGAGTCACCTTACGTACTAATCCATCATTTCTCCCGAAGGTATGTTCAATGCTTAATATTAATCAATCTATTGAGCTTCCTACCTTTTTCAAAAAACATTCTAACAAGTTGGAATATATGCTGCACAAATTGGATGTACATAGACAGCTGAGATTTTATTTGGACAGAACAAGGGAATGCAGGAAATCAGATCAGCTCTTTGTTTCCTTCGCGGATAATAAGAAAGGGATGGCAGTAACAAAGTGCACGTTATCCAAATGGCTTTTAGACTGCATACATTTTGTCTATTCAGCTTCCAAACAACCACTTCCATTCAAACCTAAGGCTCATTCTACTAGGGTGGTTTCTACTTCCCTAGCCCATGCCGCTCGTCTACCGCTGGATAATATTTGTGCGGCGGCGACGTGGGCAAAGCCTCATATGTTTATTACTCACTACAAAGTAGATAGGACCTCCAAGGACAGGGCTTCTTTTGGTTCCACTGTTCTCAGGAACGTTCTTCCTTGAGCCACCCAGGGTAACGGAGCTAGGGATGCTACCCGTGTGTAAGAACAAATGGCGAGATCGAACAATTTCACATAAAGAAGTTATGTTCTTAGCATAACGTTCCATGTGAATTGTTCATCTCGCCTTTGTTCTTACATTCCCTCCCTCCTTCCCCCGCTGCGTTCTGGAAGAATTGGTACGACTAGTATCTGGTTGGTCTTCGCTGAGTTATCTAACACTACCTGTTTATTAGTAGGTGACACATTAGGTGTACACCTGTCTGTATTTAGTTTATATGGTTTAGGTTCAGGTGCATGGTTGTGGAGCATTAGACACAGTGGTTGGTAGTGCATTCTGGTTTCTTGCAAACTAGATCTGAGGGATAACAGTGGAGGATCATGGGATATGAACTGTGCCTCGAGCTTCTCTGAGATGCAGAGCTTATGATGCAGCCGACTCGGAGCCGAGGATCGGCTCCGAACCCGTGTGTAAGAACAAAGGCGAGATGAACAATTCACATGGAACGTTATGGTAAGAACATAACTTCTTTTTTCTAGGTATTTGTCTTAACCAAGTTCTTTAACTGAAGTCCTAGTTGAATTGGTGTTCAACAAGGCTTTGGAGTATGTTAGAATGCAAACAGATCTTGGAACTTCAAGCCAGTGAAACCAATGGGCATTAGCAATGCTTTATGTAGGCTCTTCCTCACATTTAGTGCTTGTTTGATGAACTCGATTGGATCATCTTTTCTACAAAACATATTGATCTTGGCTCCCAGAAGTGAATACAAGCATTCTTTTCTCTGTGAGGCTGTCTATCTGCGGAGGACTGAACAAATGGTGCCCTGTGCTTCCTATTTTACAGGTCAGTCAAGTGTTCTCTATGCTGACCACTTGGACACTTGATTCATCTTAGAACAAAACCTTCTGTAGTTAAACATGAATCTCCTGTTTCCCTTCTAGTTGTAATCTGAACCCAGACTGTTGTTGTGTCTTTCGGCTTTTTCCCGATTAGGGGGTCACCACAGCGGAACTCCGGTCCGCTAATGATTGGCAGTAAATTTAATGGAAGTTATTATGTGCTTCATATTTCATTGCAAATTACAGTTTCATTGACATCAGGGTGTTGGATCCTAACAGATGTTTGATTGTCTGAACATTGTACAGTGTCTATATGTTTTAGTTTTGTATGTGCCTCTTTATCTAGTATACTTTAATGAGTATATTGATCTCTTATTAGACTAAGATTTTCTTTTCCTATGGGTTTCACTATATATTTTTGTACTGTACAGCACTTAGTTTATTTTCTTTATGCAGCTGACTCTGAGTCAGACTTAAACTGTTATTTATAATACTGTATCTGTTGAATTACCAAAACGTAATAAATAAGTAATAAATACCGGTGGAGCTGTTTGTTTGTGACTCTCAATGCTACGAAAATAAATACTATAGAAAGTTAACATATTTACACACACACACACACACACACACACACACACACACACACACACACACACACACACACAATAAAACTTATAACAATATGGAAATTACTTGAGGTGACTTGTATTCATGCACGTTTTTTGATGAAATGTATCTCTGTTCTTGCTTTAACATTTTCTTTCAGCTGTATTTTGAGAACAGGCCATTAGAAATGTAAGTAATCCCAGAATAATACAGTTTATCTTTAAATTTTGTCTCATTTTAATTTGTAGGGTATAACATCCCAGTGGACCAACTTTGGTCACTTATCTTAAAAGATAAAATGCTCCCATCTGATAATGGTGACAGAGGAAGGAATTTGCAACAAAATCAGCTTCCTGGTAACAATGTTAGCAGTAAGTGCATGAAATATATTCCATTTGTTAAAACTTTCAACTAAGTGTAAATTATTTCCTTGAAGAAGTGTAGGAGCGAGTATTATATGTAGACTTGTATTCATAAAACTAATAAACAAGTTTTTTATATTAAAATAAATAAAATAGATCTTGGAAAAACAGAACCCCCCCCCAGGTAATACTATATGTGTTATAAGAAGAAAATGTAACAAGCATTTGGAGAAGAGAGAACAAAAAATGAGATTTTGGGGACAGGTGATACAAAGAGATAGAGTAACAAAATGGGATGACGCTAGACAAATTCTTGGGTTATTGAACTTAGATCAACTTGCATATAGAGATCTAATGTTAGAGCTCAAGGAAGATGTATTGAGATTAGATGATAATTTTGTTGAACCATGAGGGAATTAGTAGATTAGTGAAGGAGAAACCTAGGTTTACCTTCAGGAATAGTCTATCATTAAAGAGGCAGCTGTGTTATAAGAACGCAGGGCATGTATATTTACCACAATCTGACCGTGAAGGGACTTTTCCATGTAAGAAGTGTAAACCATGTAATTTTGTTCATGCAGGAGGTAGATTTGAACATCCCACTTGAGGGTTTGTAGTAGACACCTCTTTATATGCTGACTGTCTGACCAAAGACTTAGTATATTTTGCCTACTGCAAAGTATGCTTTGCATACTACATATGGAAGACCAATAGGCATTTTAAAGATAGGATTCTTGAACACGTTACGAAAGTGACCAATGCCTTAGCCAAGCATGTCTTAGACAGTGGTCAGAGTCATAGTTTTAAGTTTTTAGCCCTTGAGCTTTTAGCCGCTAGTATTAGAGGTGGGGATTTTAAAAATAAAACAGAATTGAAAGAACAAGAATAGATTATACGGTTGGGTGGAGATAAGTTTCCTTGGTTGAATGATCGGGTTTCCATAAAACTATTGCTGAAGACATGTCACCTTAAGCACTGAACCTTAGCGCTCTATATAATATTAGGTATATTTAACTAAGAATATATAGCTGCTATGATTACATATGACTTGTTTTATATATGATGGTTTTTATATATGAGATTTTTTATATATGATGTATTTATTTGTAAGTTTATGTATTTTATTGTCTCTATCCTCACTAGCTGGATTGCATTGTGTTTTAGGTGTATACCTAATTAGTTAATTGGTATTTGATTGGTATATATAGAGTAGGAGAGTTGTTCTTATCAGGTCTGAAGAAGCAGTTGTATTATAGATGGTGAAAGCACTCACCTTTTTTGGTCTCGGTTTGTTGTATTTGTTTTTATGTGATATTTGTGTGTGCGGAGCTGCTGCATCAGCCGTGGAAGTCCGCTCATCATTTTTTTCTTTTTAAGTTGTGTGCATTGTTGTGTATTTTGCCTGAGATGATGAACATAGCTTCATTTTTTTCTTTTTAAGTTGTGTGCGTTGTTGTGTATTTTGCCTGAGATGATGGACATAGCTTCATTTTTTTCTTTTTAAGTTGTGTGCGTTGTTGTGTATTTTGCCTGAGACGATGGACATAGCTTCATTTGTTTCTTTTTAAGTTGTGTGCGTTGTTGTGTATTTTGCCTGAGACGATGGACATAGCTTCATTTTTTTCTTTTTAGGTTGTGTGCGTTGTTGTGTATTTTGCCTGAGACGATGGACATAGCTTCATTTTTTTCTTTTTAAGTTGTGTGCGTTGTTGTGTATTTTGCCTGAGACGATGGACATAGCTTCAATTTTTTCTTTTAAGTTGTGCGTTGTTGTGTATTTTGCCTGAGACGATGGACATAGCTTCATTTTTTCTTTTTAAGTTGTGTGCGTTGTTGTGTATTTTGCCTGAGACGATGGACATAGCTTCATTTTTTTCTTTTTAAGTTGTGTGCGTTGTTGTGTATTTTGCCTGAGATAATGGACATAGCTTCATTTTTTTCTTTTTAAGTTGTGTGCGTTGTTGTGTATTTTGCCTGAGACGATGGACATAGCTTCATTTTTTTCTTTTTAAGTTGTGTGCGTTGTTGTGTATTTTGCCTGAGACGATGGACATAGCTTCATTTTTTCTTTTTAAGTTGTGTGCGTTGTTGTGTATTTTGCCTGAGACGATGGACAAAGCATCATTTTTTTCTTTTAAGTTGTGTGCGTTGTTGTGTATTTTGCCTGAGACGATGGACATAGCATCATTTTTTTCTTTTTAAGTTGTGTGCGTTGTTGTGTATTTTGCCTGAGACGATGGACATAGCTTCATTTTTTTCTTTTTAAGTTGTGTGCGTTGTTGTGTATTTTGCCTGAGACGATGGACATAGCTTCATTTTTTTCTTTTTAAGTTGTGTGCGTTGTTGTGTATTTTGCCTGAGATGATGGACATAGCTTCATTTTTTTCTTTTTAAGTTGTGTGCGTTGTTGTGTATTTTGCCTGAGACGATGGACATAGCTTCATTTTTTCTTTTTAAGTTGTGTGCGTTGTTGTGTATTTTGCCTGAGACGATGGACATAGCTTCATTTTTTTCTTTTTAAGTTGTGTGCGTTGTTCTGTATTTTGCCTGAGATGATGGACATAGCTCCATTTTTTCTTTTTAAGTTGTGTGCGTTGTTGTGTATTTTGCCTGAGACGATGGACATAGCTTCATTTTTTCTTTTTAAGTTGTGTGCGTTGTTGTGTATTTTGCCTGAGACGATGGTCATAGCTTCATCTTTTTCTTTTAAGTTGTGTGCGTTGTTGTGTATTTTACCTGAGACGATGGACATAGCATCATTTTTTTCTTTTAAGTTGTGTGCGTTGTTGTGTATTTTGCCTGAGACGATGGACATAGCTTCATTTTTTCTTTTAAGTTATGTACGTTGTTGTGTATTTTGCCTGAGACGATGGACATAGCTTCATTTTTTTCTTTTAAGTTGTGTGCTTGTGTATTTTGCCTGAGACGATGGACATAGCTTCATTTTTTCTTTTAAGTTGTGTGCGTTGTTGTGTATTTTGCCTGAGACGATGGACATAGCTTCATTTTTTCTTTTAAGTTGTGTGCGTTGTTGTGTATTTTGCCTGAGACGATGGACATAGCTTCATTTTTTCTTTTAAGTTGTGTGCGTTGTTGTGTATTTTGCCTGAGACGATGGACATAGCTTCATTTTTTCTTTTAAGTTGTGTGCGTTGTTGTGTATTTTGCCTGAGACGATGGACATAGCTTCATTTTTTTCTTTTAAGTTGTGTGCGTTGTTGTGTATTTTGCCTGAGATGATGGACATAGCTTCATTTTTTCTTTTAAGTTGTGTGCGTTGTTGTGTATTTTGCCTGAGACGATGGACATAGCTTCATTTTTTCTTTTAAGTTGTGTGCGTTGTTGTGTATTTTGCCTGAGACGATGGACATAGCATCATTTTTTCTTTATAAGTTGTGTGCGTTGTTGTGTATTTTGCCTGAGACGATGGACAAAGCTTCATTTTTTTCTTTTTAAGTTGTGTGCCTTGTTGTGTATTTTGCCTGAGACGATGGACATAGCTTCATTTTTTCTTTTAAGTTATGTACGTTGTTGTGTATTTTGCCTGAGACGATGGACATAGCTTCATTTTTTCTTTTTAAGTTGTGTGCGTTGTTGTGTATTTTGCCTGAGACGATGGACATAGCTTCATTTTTTTCTTTTAAGTTGTGTGCGTTGTTGTGTATTTTGCCTGAGACGATGGACATAGCTTCATTTTTTCTTTTTAAGTTGTGTGCGTTGTTGTGTATTTTGCCTGAGACGATGGACATAGCATCATATTTTCTTTTTAAGTTGTGTGCGTTGTTGTGTATTTTGCCTGAGTCGTTGGACAAAGCGTCATTTTTTCTTTTAAGTTGTGTGCGTTGTTGTGCATTTTGCCTGAGACGATGGACATAGCTTCATTTTTTTCTTTTTAAGTTGTGTGCGTTGTTGTGTATTTTGCCTGAGACGATGGACATAGCTTCATTTTTTTCTTTTTAAGTTGTGTGCATTGTGTATTTTGCCTGAGACGATGGACATAGCTTCATTTTTTTCTTTTTAAGTTGTGTGCGTTGTTGTGTATTTTGCCTGAGACGATGGACATAGCTTCATTTTTTTTCTTTTTAAGTTTTGTGCGTTGTGTATTTTGCCTGAGACGATGGACATAGCTTCATTTTTTTCTTTTAAGTTTTGTGCGTTGTTGTGTATTTTGCCTGAGACCATGGACATAGCTTCATTTTTTTGCTTTTTAAGTTGTGTGCGTTGTTGTGTATTTTGCCTGAGACCATGGACATAGCTTCATTTTTTTCTTTTTAAGTTGTGTGCGTTGTTGTGTATTTTGCCTGAGACCATGGACATAGCTTCATTTTTTTTCTTTTTAAGTTGTGTGCATTGTGTTTTTTGCCTGAGACGATGGACATAGCTTCATTTTTTCTATTTAAGTTGTGTGCGTTGTTGTGTATTTTGCCTGAGACGATGGACATAGCTTCATTTTTTTCTTTTTAAGTTGTGTGCGTTGTTGTGTATTTTGCCTGAGACGATGGACATAGCTTCATTTTTTTCTTTTTAAGTTGTGTGCGTTGTTGTGTATTTTGCCTGAGACGATGGTCATAGCATCATTTTTTTCTTTTTAACTTGTGTGCGTTGTTGTGTATTTTGCCTGAGACGATGGACAAAGCATCATTTTTTTCTTTTTAAGTTGTGTGCGTTGTTGTGTATTTTGCCTGAGACGATTGACATAGCTTCATTTTTTCGTTTTAAGTTGTGCGTTGTTGTGTATTTTGCCTGAGATGATGGACATAGCTTCACTTTTTTCTTTTTAAGTTATGTACGTTGTTGTGTATTTTGCCTGAGACGATGGACATAGCTTCATTTTTTTCTTTTTAAGTTGTGTGCGTTGTTGTGTATTTTGCCTGAGACGATGGACATAGCTTCATTTTTTTCTTTTTAAGTTCTGTGCGTTGTTCTGTATTTTGCCTGAGATGATGGACATAGCTTCATTTTTTTCTTTTTAAGTTGTGTGCGTTGTTGTGTATTTTGCCTGTGACGATGGACATAGCTTCATTTTTTTCTTTTTAAGTTGTGTGCGTTGTTGTGTATTTTGCCTGAGACGATGGACATAGCTTCATTTTTTTTCTTTTTAAGTTGTGTGCGTTGTTGTGTATTTTACCTGAGACGATGGACATAGCTTAATTTTTTCTTTTTAAGTTGTGTGCGTTGTTGTGTATTTTGCCTGAGACCATGGACATAGCTTCATTTTTTTCTTTTTAAGTTGTGTGCGTTATTGTGTATTTTGCCTGAGACTATGGACATAGCTTCATTTTTTTTCTTTTTAAGTTGTGTGCATTGTTGCGTATTTTGCCTGAGACGATGGACATAGCTTCATTTTTTTCTTTTTAAGTTGTGTGCGTTGTTGTGTATTTTGCCTGAGACGATGGACATAGCTTCATTTTTTTCGTTTTAAGTTGTGTGCGTTGTTGTGTATTTTACCTGAGACGATGGACATAGCATCATTTTTTTCTTTTTAAGTTTTGTGCGTTGCTGTGTATTTTGCCTGAGACGATGGACATAGCTTCATTTTTTTCTTTTTAAGTTGTGTGCGTTGTTGTGTATTTTGCCTGAGACGATGGACATAGCATCATTTTTTTCTTTATAAGTTGTGTGCGTTGTTGTGTATTTTGCCTGAGACGATGGACATAGCTTCATTTTTTTCTTTTTAAGTTGTGTGCGTTGTTGTGTATTTTGCCTGAGACGATGGACATAGCTTCATTTTTTTCTTTTTAAGTTGTGTGCGTTGTTGTGTATTTTGCCTGAGACGATGGACATAGCTTCATTTTTTTCTTTTTAAGTTGTGTGCGTTGTTGTGTATTTTGCCTGAGACGATGGACATAGCTTCATTTTTTTCTTTTTAGGTTGTGTCCGCTGTTGTGTATTTTGCCTGAGACGATGGACATAGCTTCATTCTTTTCTTTTTAAGTTGTGTGCGTTGTTGTGTATTTTTCCTGTGACGATGGACATAGCTTCATTTTTTTCTTTTTAAGTTGTGTGCGTTGTTGTGTATTTTGCCTGAGACGATGGACATAGCTTCATTTTTTTCTTTTTAAGTTGTGTGCGTTGTTGTGTATTTTGCCTGAGACCATGGACATAGCTTCATTTTTTTCTTTTTAAGTTGTGTGCGTTGTTGTGCATTTTGCCTGAGACCATGGACATAGCTTCATTTTTTTCTTTTTAAGTTGTGTGCGTTGTTGTGTATTTTGCCTGAGACCATGGACATAGCTTCATTTTTTTTCTTTTTAAGTTGTGTGCATTGTGTTTTTTGCCTGAGACGATGGACATAGCTTCATTTTTTCTATTTAAGTTGTGTGCGTTATTGTGTATTTTGCCTGAGACGATGGACATAGCTTCATTTTTTTCTTTTTAAGTTGTGTGCGTTGTGTATTTTGCCTGAGACGATGGACATAGCTTCATTTTTTTCTTTTTAAGTTGTGTGCGTTGTTGTGTATTTTGCCTGAGACGATGGACATAGCTTCATTTTTTTTCTTTTTAAGTTTTGTGCGTTGTTGTGTATTTTGCCTGAGACCATGGACATAGCTTCATTTTTTTCTTTTTAAGTTGTGTGCGTTGTTGTGTATTTTGCCTGAGACCATGGACATAGCTTCATTTTTTTGCTTTTTAAGTTGTGTGCGTTGTTGTGCATTTTGCCTGAGACCATGGACATAGCTTCATTTTTTTCTTTTTAAGTTGTGTGCGTTGTTGTGTATTTTGCCTGAGACCATGGACATAGCTTCATTTTTTTTCTTTTTAAGTTGTGTGCATTGTGTTTTTTGCCTGAGACGATGGACATAGCTTCATTTTTTCTATTTAAGTTGTGTGCGTTATTGTGTATTTTGCCTGAGACGATGGACATAGCTTCATTTTTTTCTTTTTAAGTTGTGTGCGTTGTGTATTTTGCCTGAGACGATGGACATAGCTTCATTTTTTTCTTTTTAAGTTGTGTGCGTTGTTGTGTATTTTGCCTGAGACGATGGACATAGCTTCATTTTTTTTCTTTTTAAGTTTTGTGCGTTGTGTATTTTGCCTTGAGACGATGGACATAGCTTCATTTTTTTCTTTTTAGGTTGTGTGCGTTGTTGTGTATTTTGCCTGAGACGATGGACATAGCTTCATTTTTTTCTTTTTAAGTTGTGTGTGTTGTTGTGTATTTTGCCTGAGACGATGGACATAGCTTCATTTTTTTTCTTTTTAAGTTGCGTGCGTTGTGTATTTTGCCTGAGATGATGGACATAGCATAATTTTTTTCTTTTTAAGTTGTGTGCGTTGTTGTGTAATTTGCCTGAGACGATGGACATAGCTTCATTTTTTTCTTTGTAAGTTGTGTGCGTTGTTGTGTATTTTGCCTGAGATAATGGACATAGCTTCATTTTTTTCTTTTTAAGTTGTGTGCGTTGTTGTGTATTTTGCCTGAGACGATGGACATAGCTTCATTTTTTTCTTTTTAAGTTGTGTGCGTTGTTGTGTATTTTGCCTGAGATGATGGACATAGCTTCATTTTTTTCTTTTTAAGTTGTGTGCGTTGTTGTGTATTTTGCCTGTGACGATGGACATAGCTTCATTTTTTTCTTTTTAAGTTGTGTGCGTTGTTGTGTATTTTGCCTGAGACGATGGACATAGCTTCATTTTTTTTCTTTTTAAGTTGTGTGCGTTGTTGTGTATTTTACCTGAGACGATGGACATAGCTTAATTTTTTCTTTTTAAGTTGTGTGCGTTGTTGTGTATTTTGCCTGAGACCATGGACATAGCTTCATTTTTTTCTTTTTAAGTTGTGTGCGTTATTGTGTATTTTGCCTGAGACTATGGACATAGCTTCATTTTTTTCTTTTTAAGTTGTGTGCTTTGTGTGTTTTGCCTGGGACGATGGGCATAGCTTCATTTTTATCTTTTTAAGTTGTGTGCGTTGTTGTGTATTTTGCCTGAGACGATGGACATAGCTTCATTTTTTTTCTTTTTAAGTTGTGTGCATTGTTGCGTATTTTGCCTGAGACGATGGACATAGCTTCATTTTTTTCTTTTTAAGTTGTGTGCGTTGTTGTGTATTTTGCCTGAGACGATGGACATAGCTTCATTTTTTTCGTTTTAAGTTGTGTGCGTTGTTGTGTATTTTACCTGAGACGATGGACATAGCATCATTTTTTTCTTTTTAAGTTTTGTGCGTTGCTGTGTATTTTGCCTGAGACGATGGACATAGCTTCATTTTTTTCTTTTTAAGTTGTGTGCGTTGTTGTGTATTTTGCCTGAGATGATGGACATAGCTTCATTTTTTTCTTTTTAAGTTGTGTGCGTTGTTATGTATTTTGCCTGAGACGATGGACATAGCTTCATTTTTTTCTTTTTAAGTTGTGTGCGTTGTTGTGTATTTTGCCTGAGACGATGGACATAGCATCATTTTTTTCTTTATAAGTTGTGTGCGTTGTTGTGTATTTTGCCTGAGACGATGGACATAGCTTCATTTTTTCTTTTTAAGTTGTGTGCGTTGTTGTGTATTTTGCCTGAGACGATGGACATAGCTTCATTTTTTTCTTTTTAAGTTGTGTGCGTTGTTGTGTATTTAGGCTGAGACGATGGACATAGCTTCATTTTTTTCTTTTTAAGTTGTGTGCGTTGTTGTGTATTTTGCCTGAGACGATGGACATAGCTTCATTTTTTTCTTTTTAGGTTGTGTCCGCTGTTGTGTATTTTGCCTGAGACGATGGACATAGCTTCATTCTTTTCTTTTTAAGTTGTGTGCGTTGTTGTGTATTTTTCCTGTGACGATGGACATAGCTTCATTTTTTTCTTTTTAAGTTGTGTGCGTTGTTGTGTATTTTGCCTGAGACGATGGACATAGCTTCATTTTTTCTTTTTAAGTTGTGTGCGTTGTTGTGTATTTTGCCTGAGACCATGGACATAGCTTCATTTTTTTTCTTTTTAAGTTGTGTGCATTGTGTTTTTTGCCTGAGACGATGGACATAGCTTCATTTTTTTCTTTTTAAGTTGTGTGCGTTGTTGTGTATTTTGCCTGAGACGATGGACATAGCTTCATTTTTTTCTTTTTAAGTTGTGTGCGTTGTTGTGTATTTTGCCTGAGACCATGGACATAGCTTCATTTTTTTGCTTTTTAAGTTGTGTGCGTTGTTGTGTATTTTGCCTGAGACGATGGACATAGCTTCATTTTTTTCTTTTTAAGTTGTGTGCGTTGTGTATTTTGCCTGAGACGATGGACATAGCTTCATTTTTTTCTTTTTAAGTTGTGTGCGTTGTTGTGTATTTTGCCTGAGACGATGGACATAGCTTCATTTTTTTTCTTTTTAAGTTTTGTGCGTTGTGTATTTTGCCTGAGACGATGGACATAGCTTCATTTTTTTCTTTTTAAGTTGTGTGCGTTGTTGTGTATTTTGCCTGAGACCATGGACATAGCTTCATTTTTTTGCTTTTTAAGTTGTGTGCGTTGTTGTGCATTTTGCCTGAGACCATGGACATAGCTTCATTTTTTTCTTTTTAAGTTGTGTGCGTTGTTGTGTATTTTGCCTGAGACCATGGACATAGCTTCATTTTTTTTCTTTTTAAGTTGTGTGCATTGTGTTTTTTGCCTGAGACGATGGACATAGCTTCATTTTTTCTATTTAAGTTGTGTGCGTTATTGTGTATTTTGCCTGAGACGATGGACATAGCTTCATTTTTTTCTTTTTAAGTTGTGTGCGTTGTTGTGTATTTTGCCTGAGACGATGGACATAGCTTCATTTTTTTCTTTTTAAGTTGTGTGCGTTGTTGTGTATTTTGCCTGAGACGATGGACATAGCTTCATTTTTTTTCTTTTTAAGTTTTGTGCGTTGTGTATTTTGCCTGAGACGATGGACATAGCTTCATTTTTTTCTTTTTAAGTTGTGTGCGTTGTTGTGTATTTTGCCTGAGACGATGGACATAGCTTCATTTTTTCTTTTAAGTTGTGTTCGTTGTTGTGTATTTTGCCTGAGACGATGGACATAGCTTCATTTTTTTCTTTTTAAGTTGTGTGCGTTGTTGTGTATTTTGCCTGAGATGATGGACATAGCTTCATTTTTTTCTTTATAAGTTGTGTGCGTTGTTGTGTATTTAGGCTGAGACGATGGACATAGCTTCATTTTTTCTTTTAAGTTGTGTGCGTTGGTGTGTATTTTGCCTGAGACAATGGACATAGCTTCATTTTTTTCTTTTTAAGTTGTGTGCGTTGTTGTGTATTTTGCCTGAGACGATGGACATAGCTTCATTTTTTTCTTTTTAAGTTGTGTGCGTTGTTGTGTATTTTGCCTGAGACGATGGACATAGCTTCATGTTTTTCTTTTTACGTTGTGTGCGTTGTTGTTTATTTTGCCTGGGACGATGGACATAGCTTCATTTTTTTTCTTTTAAGTTGTGTGCGTTGTTGTGTATTTTGCCTGAGACGATGGACATAGCATAATTTTTTTCTTTTTAAGTTGTGTGCGTTGTTGTGTATTTTGCCTGAGACGATGGACATAGCTTCATTTTTTTCTTTTTAAGTTGTGTGCGTTGTTGTGTATTTTGCCTGAGACGATGGACATAGCTTCATTTTTTCTTTTTAAGTTGTGTGCGTTGTTGTGTATTTTGCCTGAGACGATGGACATAGCTTCATTTTTTTCTTTTTAAGTTGTGTGCGTTGTTGTGTATTTTGCCTGAGACAATTTACATAGCATAATGTATTTCTTTTTAAGTTGTGTGCGTTGTTGTGTATTTTGCTTGAGACAATGGACATAGCTTCATTTTCTTCTTTTTAAGTGGTGTGCGTTGTTGTGTATTTTGCCTGAGACGATGGACATAGCATCAGTTTTTTTCTTTTTAAGTTGTGTGCGTTGTTGTTTAGTTTGCCTGAGACGATGGACATAGCTTCATTTTTTTCTTTTTAACTTCTGTGCGTTGTTGTGTATTTTGCCTGAGACAATGGACATAGCTTCATTTTTTTCTTTTTAAGTTGTGTGCATTGTTATGTATTTTGCCTGAGACCATGGACATAGCTTCATTTTTTTGCTTTTTAAGTTGTGTGCGTTGTTGTGCATTTTGCCTGAGACCATGGACATAGCTTCATTTTTTTCTTTTTAAGTTGTGTGCGTTGTTGTGTATTTTGCCTGAGACGATGGACATAGCTTCATTTTTTTCTTTTTAAGTTGTGTGCATTGTGTTTTTTGCCTGAGACGATGGACATAGCTTCATTTTTTCTATTTAAGTTGTGTGCGTTATTGTGTATTTTGCCTGAGACGATGGACATAGCTTCATTTTTTTCTTTTTAAGTTGTGTGCGTTGTGTATTTTGCCTGAGACGATGGACATAGCTTCATTTTTTTCTTTTTAAGTTGTGTGCGTTGTTGTGTATTTTGCCTGAGACGATGGACATACCGTGTATTTTGCCTGAGACCATGGACATAGCTTCATTTTTTCTTTTAAGTTGTGTGCGTTGTTGTGTATTTTGCCTGAGACGATGGACATAGCTTCATTTTTTTCTTTTTAAGTTGTGTGCGTTGTGTATTTTGCCTGAGATGATGGACATAGCATCATTTTTTTCTTTATAAGTTGTGTGCGTTGTTGTGTATTTAGGCTGAGACGATGGACATAGCTTCATTTTTTTCTTTTTAAGTTGTGTGCGTTGTTGTGTATTTTTCCTGAGTCGATGGACATAGCATCATTTTTTTCTTTTTAAGTTGTGTGCTTTGTTGTGTATTTTGCCTGAGACGATGGACATAGCTTCATTTTTTTCTTTTTAAGTTGTGTGCGTTGTTGTGTATTTTGCCTGAGACGATGGACATAGCTTCATTTTTTTCTTTTTAAGTTGTGTGCGTTATTGTGTATTTTGCCTGAGACGATGGACATAGCATAATTTTTTTCTTTTTAAGTTGTGTGCGTTGTTGTGTATTTTGCCTGAGACGATGGACATAGCTTCATTTTTTTCTTTTTAAGTTGTGTGTGTTGTTGTGTATTTTGCCTGAGACGATGGACATAGCTTCATTTTTTTCTTTTTAAGTTGTGTGCGTTGTTGTGTATTTTGCCTGAGACGATGGACATAGCTTCATTTTTTTCTTTTTAAGTTGTGTGTGTTGTTGTGTATTTTGCCTGAGACGATGGACATAGCTTCATTTCTTTCTTTTTAAGTTGTGTGAGTTGTTGTGTATTTTGCCTGAGACGATGGACATAGCTTCATTTTTTTCTTTTTAAGTTGTGTGCGTTGTTGTGTATTTTGCCTGAGACGATGGACATACCGTGTATTTTGCCTGAGACGATGGACATAGCTTCATTTTTTTCTTTTTAAGTTGTGTGCGTTGTTGTGTATTTTGTCTGAGACGATGGACATAGCTTCATGTTTTTCTTTTTACGTTGTGTGCGTTGTTGTTTATTTTGCCTGGGATGATGGACATAGCTTCATTTTTTTTCTTTTAAGTTTTGTGCATTGTTGTGTATTTTGCCTGAGACGATGGACATAGCATAATTTTTTTCTTTTTAAGTTGTGTCCGTTGTTGTGCATTTTGCCTGAGACAATGGACATAGCTTCATATTTTTTTTTTTAAGTTGTGTGCGTTGTTGTGTATTTTGCCTGAGACGATGGACATAGCTTCATTTTTTTCTTGTGTATTTTGCCTGAGACGATGGACATAGCTTCATTTTTTTCTTTTTAAGTTGTGTGCGTTGTTGTGTATTTTGCCTGAGACGATGGACATAGCTGTAGAAAGCTTTGTGGTTGTCCTTTAGCTGCCTGTTTAGGTCAGTCAGGTGTCTTTTAGTATGTATGGCTTTCTTCCTCCTACACTTGGCCAAGCTTTTTTTCTTTTGTTTTATAACTAATTGATACTCTGATTCACCAGGGTGGCTTGACTTTTGAGTTTGTCTTATTCTATTTTGGTTGTATGAGAGAGTTTTGCCTCCAGCATTGAAGTGTATTTACACCTCTATCATACGACTGGGTACAGCTCACTCTACACAGCTATCAGTTTGTATGTATGTATGTAGATTTTGTAAATAGCTGAGCACATGCTATATTTTTTAATGGCTTTGGAGGTGCTTGGAATTTAGCGAAGGTGTCACTTTGTAGAGCAAGCTTAGCCTTAGACTAGTTCCTAAATGTTTTTGGTTTAACTGGATTTAATTTTTATTTCAAACAATACTGCCGTATGGTCAGATCTGATGAGTGAAGACATTACATTGGGTGAGGAACACTGGCCACCCATGTTCACGAGTACAAGGTCAAGGATGTTTGTATCTCTGGTAAGAGGATGGACCAACTATTCCAGGATTTTGTTGTTAACAAAGTTTAGGAATCATTGGGTTTGTGCATTAGAGGTGGTGTAGGATTCCCAGTCTGTAGAGAGGTAGTTGAGATCTCCATGAATATAATATTGGGTTGAATGGTGAGGGACTCTTTTACATTGAGATAGGCAGTGTGGGTTTCCTGGGACATGGAGGGGGCCTACAGGTTGCAATGATATGGTACAAGGCCTTGTTTATGGTGAGTTTCTCATTTGTGAGTTCTGGTGGGTCATACACTTCAACTAATCTGGATGTAAAGTTGTTTTTAATATAATTCCTCCACCTTTAGTTCCCTCCTGTGCAGTAGCTAGTCTAAAGGTGTGAAAGACATTATAACCTTGCATTTCTGGGATACTGTTATTGACTTTATGCCAAGTCTCTGTTACTAAACAGATGTCTACACTCTACAGAGACAGGAAGGCTTGCAGGGAGTGGAATTTTTTAAAGACTTCTAGCATTGAGCAGTACCACCTTCAGGTATTCTTTCATAGGTTCATAATTTTATCAGTTTGGCATTGCCTAAAAAGGCACTATGGAAGTTCAAAAGGTCTTTGCCAATGTCCGAAAGCCTAGAAGAGATAAATGCAGACTATCCCTGACAAAGGAACAAGGTCCGTCAACCATGTCCTCCCAGGCAGTCAAATATTGTACCCCCATGGACTGACACCAGAAGTTAGGCCAGTTAAAATCAGTGATTTTCTGTTGGTAACATGGCATTATCCTTGGAGTAGGTGGTATGCTGCTTAGTGCTAGGCTCATACCTGCCTGACAGACATAACTAATAACCACAAAATAAGATTCACATCATCCAGGCACAGCCAAGGATCATGTAGTCAACATTCCTAATACTACAAGGTAAAATTAAATACTTTATTTAAAAATGCTGAGCGCTTTCATCCCAGAAACTCAGGACTTCCTCAGAACAGTTGTTAAAACATACTGCACCATTTTAAACCCGTATCCTAATCATTACTAAAATGTGATTGGACAGGTAAATAATCAACCCATTAAACCATTTAAACAAGATTTTAAAAGTTTTTTTTCCAACCACAGTTTACTTATGTTGGAAAATCATGTCATTACAGAAGGACAGAATGTGAAGTTTTGGTGCGTACAAGTTCATTTTGAAATCTTAGAATACTGTAACTATTTAGTACAAATACAATAAAAATATTAAAAAATATAATACATTATTGTAGCCTTAAACTATTCTGTATATTTGTAGCCAAGAAAATGAATTAATAACGGAGTGCTCTCATTTTAACAGGAATAATAGGTGTGTGCTCATTCACTCCAGGGAATGTGGTAGCATCTAAGTGTATTATAGGTTCATAGGTAGGTACTAGGCTATTGACCCTAGGGCCTATATAAACCTAGCCAAAGGTACCCTGGCTTTCGCCACCCAAGAAAATTATTTTCCTGTGCCACTGGTGAGCAGAGCCACAGAAGTGATCCCTTGGGTGAATTACCTATCTCCCATCTAATCATCAAGATTTTTCTTGAAGAGTGCTAATGAGGAGCTTTGTTTGATATAGATAGGTAGTTTGTTCCAGAGTATGGGAAGTCTCTGGGACAGGAATCTATCCCTCCAGCATGTTCTGTTTATTGTGGTGACGAGGTTTAGGTCCCTAGAGCATATAGCTCGTATGGATTGGGATTTCTTTAAGTGAAGCATGTCTAAAAGCTCTGGGTTTGACCTAGCTTCATGTGTTAGGCAGAGATCGTCTCTGAGTAGGCGATATGCAACGGAGTAAAGCTGCAGTTTTTTGAGACGGTCTGTATAGGGCATCTCTTTGAGGCCAGTAATCCTCTTTGTGAGGTATTTCTGTGGCCTTTCCAGTTGTTGTAGATGTTATGTCTGCTATTCCCAACATGGCAAGCCAGTACCTAAGGGCATTAGGCCACATTCAACCAGAGCAGTAGCCACTTCAGCAGCCTTCCTTAGGGGAGTACCAACCAAAGACATTTTAGAGGCTACTACCTGGAGTTCAGTGCACACCTTTACTAAGCACTATCATTTACCATTCTACTCTAAATCCAGAGCAGGCTTTGCTACTGCAGTTCTGCAGGGCCTCATAGCTGCTCCAAATGCTTTTTAGCTCCAGCCTCCCAACCTTAGCTTTGAGATTCAACCCAATTATAATGATTGCAACAGTGAAACGTGAAGAACATAGTACATTTGTGTACACTTACCATAAATGTAGATGTTCAAGTGTATTCGCTGTTGCAGTCCAGGTTACCCACCTGCCATCCCCCATATCTTTGCTGGAACTTATCTGTACTTCTCTAATCTATACAACCAATGTGGTGTATTTGCTGGTAGATGAAGGCAAAATATACTTTGATGCATGCTGCTTTATTGACATATTTTTAGCCTACCCTTTTGGGGGCACCTGACATCTGGGGCAAGAAAAACTGAAGAAAATGGCGTCAGTTACATCTTTTATACCCCTGGCACACTGACGTCAGGGAAGAGGTGACAGCAACTGACGCCGGACCTAGACTTTGGAATTCAGGCCGACTGAGGGTAGCCTGCCACAATTGTAATAACTGCAACAGTGAATACACTCGAACATCTACATTTATGGTAAATGTACACAACTGTACTTTTTTCTATCTGATTGTTTGTAACCATATAAGTTTGAGCTATGATAGTCTATAATTGTTGCAGTATATTAAGGTTTTTCTGTAAGTACTATTGGAGCTTTTCTCCCCGGTTCTTCACTGAAAATGGACATGTATCCAGTCAGACTATCCCGTCAACAAATGTAAAATAAATAAATAAATATGCAGTGGCAGTGTAAAGGAGCAGGTTACTTTCCAGTTATATTGTGCCCATGTTTGGATTAAGATTTCTTTGTTAAAGTTGGTTGTAAAGCGGACTTGTTTGTAAGTGTTTTGTTTATCTTGAAGTATTAAGTTGGAAGGTGGTTACTTATGTTATCTGGTAGACAGCCATGCGTCTTTATTAAATTAGAATTATTATTTAGTAGATAATCCAAGGTAGATTGTGTGTTTGTACATTTGTGGACTCTTGTAGTAGATGTGATTGAATGAGTAAAGCAGTAAATGTTTTTGGAATGAGTTGATGTGCTACTATTGATGATATTACAATCTGTATTCTGGTCTTCCAACATTATTGTGTTATGATAGATATGAAGAAATATCCAAAATAAAATGTTTCTAACAGTGGTCATGCTGTTTCATTGTAGAATATGTCAGTGGCAGAAGAGATAGCACACTCACTTTTGATTGAGAAGGCTGTGGGTTCTATTCCCATACCAGGTAGATTGATTGCTGACACTGCAATACAGCATAAGGGGGATGCTGCAGTCTTCAGTGTGCGACACTTTAGATAAGATATTACACTGAAGCCCCATCTGCCTGAGTTGGTGGCAGTTCAGGAGGATGTAAAAGATCCCATGGCACCTATCAAAAAGAGTAGGGAATGTCTCCGATCTAGTAATATACCTCAAGTCTCCCCTAGTGGAACTAACCCGGTGAGGAAATGATAAATAAATAATAAAAATGTAGAATATAAATAGCTGATGAGCAGCATTTTTTATATTGGTTATTCTGGTGTGTGTTAGCAGTTCCGCATTGTTGAACTTAAGCATTTTTTATGGATAACCGTGACATTTAGTGACCTTTTGAAAACAATGGCAAGGCCAACTGCGCTTCTATTTTTCAGGTGCAGTGATTTCATTGTCAGCTATTTCTTTTATCAAACAAGTTTCAATTACTATGATTATGTCACGAGAATAAGCTGCAATAGTTATTTATTTATTTTACATTTGTTGACCGGGCTAGTCTAACTGGATATATGTCCATTTTCAGTAGAGGCTCGGCGAGAAAAGCTCCAAAACAGTATTAACTGAATTGAATAAAGATACAAAGCATCTACTTTAAGAAAACGTTATATCACTAAATAATGTAAACAAAAAACACTTTAGCGTAGATTTAATTTAAGTTAGTAGGTGAGAGGAGGAAAAAGGGAAAGAGAAAAAGAAATAACAATATATATATATATATATATATATAAAAGTAAGAAAAAAAATAATTATGTTAGAGTTGGTATAAAGTGATTTAGAGAATTAGATATAACTATAGAAGAATAAGTATAGCAGATTTAGAGCAGTGGGATAGACATGAAAAGCAAAAAGAAATGTATAGCTGGTGTCTAGCAAACATTTTATATATATAGATGCACTCAGGGCATGGCATCTTACAAATCTCTGAAAGGGATAGTTTTTATTATGTAGTAGTTTGACAGGGAACAGAAAAATACTGAGCTAAAACAAGAAACAAATTGTAGAGGAACATAAACAAATAGTGAAGGCAATAAGAACTGGATATCAGTGTTGAGGACGTTTCGAGGTATTTTAGCAAGGAGAGAGGGTGTCAATCTGGTTTAGAACATGTACATAACCACTGGGATTTAAGGAAGACTCTTAGTTGGTTCTTAAACAGTGGGGTAGATATAAGGGAAGTTAGATCATTTGGAAGTCTGTTCCAAGTGTTTCCAACAGTTAGTAAACAGACAATCACCAGATTTGTTGTTGGATTGAAGGGTGGCAACTAGCAACTTATTTGCTGAGCGTAGAGTTTTGAGATTTATATAAGGACTAATAAGATTACAGAGTACAGGAGTATTAGTGGGATGGTACAGGACCTTGTGAATGATAATAAGTTGCTGAAGAAAACCTGGTTTTGAAATTCCAGCCATCCTAGCTGTTTCAGATTTTGGCAGTGGTGGGTTCTAAAAGGGGAGCCAGTGGCAAATCTGGCGATGTTGTTAGAAGAGGTTGCCAGTTTGTTTAGATTAGTTTTAGATAGGTTGGGATATATGGGGGAGGCATAGAGTAGGGTGGAGATTAGATGGTTTTGTGCAATAGTAGTCCTGGCAGAGGGTGTAAGAAAGGCTTTAAGCCTGAAAAGGAAAGTGTTCTATATTCTGCTTTGATAGTTAAATTTATGTGATTGTCATAGTTAAGATTATGATCAATTGTTACACCTAAGAGTTAGTTGGTTGTGTGGGGTGCTATTACAGTGCTATTATTTGATGTAATTGTGAAATTAATATGGGTAGACTTCTGTGTGGGAGTGAAAAGTAATAGTTTAGTTTTTTTGTTGGGTTAAGGAGGAGACAGCGTTGATAGAACCAGTTTTCAACTAAGGTAAGTACTCCTTGGGTACTGGACTGGAGTTCAGCTGAAGAGGCTGCAGCACAGATTAATGTCGAGTCATCAGCATATTGTATGCAGGTGGTTTGGGGGAGGGTAGTTTTCAGATCATTAATGAAAATAGAAAAGAGGAGAGGTCCCAGAATGGAGCCTTGTGGGATACCCAGAGTGACTGGGAGCTAAGTAAATAGTTTATTGTCCCAGAGGACTGCCTGTTGTCTGTTACCTAGATAAGACTTAAACCATTTGACTGTCTGAGTATCTAAGGAAAGTGATTGTAGTGTATCTAACATTAATTGATGATTAACCATGTCAAAGGCTTTAGAGAGGTCTATAAAGAGAGCAGAGGAAAGCAGGTTGTTATTTCAATTTCTATTAATACAGTCAGAGAAGGATAAGAGAGCAGTTGTAGTGCTGTGGAATGGTCTAAAGCCATGCTGGCAGTCAGCCAGTAGCTTGTTTTGTAGGAGATGCTCGAGTAGCTGCTGGTGGATACATTTCTGGCAGTCAGACAGTAGCTTGTTTTGTAGGAGATGCTCGAGTAGCTGCTGGTGGATACATTTTTGGCAGTCAGCCAGAAGCTTGGTTTGTAGGAGATGCTCAAGTAGCTGCTGCTGGATATATTTATGGCAGTCAGCCAGTAGCATGTTTTGTAGAAGATGCTTGTGTAGCTGCTGGTGGATACATTTCTGGCATTCGGCCAGTCGCTTCTTTTGTCGGAGATACTCGAGTAGCTGCTGGTGGATACATTTCTGGCAGTCAGCCAGTCACTTGTTTTGTAGGAAGTGCTCTAGTAGCTGCTGGTGGATACATTTCTGGCAGTCAGCCAGTAGCTTGTTTTGTAGGAGATGCTCGAGTAGCTGCTGGTGGATACATTTCTGGCAGTCAGCCAGTAGCTTGTTTTGTAGGAGATGCTTGAGTAGCTGCTGGTGGATACATTTCTGGCAGTCAGCCAGTAGCTTGTTTTGTAGGAGATGCTCGAGTAGCTGCTGGTGGATACATTTCTGGCAGTCAGCCAGTAGCTTGTTTTGTAGGAGATGCTCGAGTAGCTGCTGGTGGATACATTTTTGGCAGTCAGCCAGTATCTTGTTTTGTAGAAGATGCTCGAGTAGCTGCTGGTGGATACATTTCTGTCAGTTGGCCAGCCGCTTGTTTTGTAGGAGATGCTCGAGTAGCTGCTGGTGGATACATTTCTGGCAGTCAGCCAGTAGCTTGTTTTGTAGGAGATGCTCGAGTAGCTGCTGGTGGATACATTTCTGACAGTCAGCCAGTAGCTTGTTTTGTAGGAGATGCTCGAGTAGCTGCTGGTGGATACATTTCTGGCAGTCAGCCAGTAGCTTGTTTTGTAGGAGATGCTCGAGTAGCTGCTGGTGGATACATTTCTTCATGATTTTTGCTAAAGGAGAGAGTATGGCAGTGGGTCGAAAGTTAGTGAGTTCAGTTGAGTTACCACCCTTATGCAATGGAATTATATGTGAAACTTTCCAAAGAAAAGGGATGGTACATTCTGTAATAGTTCTGTTTATTAAGATGCAAATAGGGTAGGCTAGTGCACCAGCTGCCATTTGCAGATATTCAGCTGGGAGGAGGTCAGCTGATGGAGTACAAGGTTTAAGTTTTTGGAGAAGCGTATGGACGAGTGATGTTGGCACTGGTTGTAGAGTAAATGCAGGAGGATTATTAGCTAAGATAAGGTATTTGCTAGTGATTTAACGGATTCTGAGAAAAATCTGTTAAATGTGTCTGCGATTTGGATGGGAGTATTTTGAGTCAAGTTAGATGGGGTAGGAGTTTTGGAGTGACCTGGATGAAGTAGCCTGTTGATGCCTGACCAGAATTTTTGTGGATTATGTGGTTGGGTTTGTTGGAGTTTATGGTAATAGTTTTTTTTTTGTCAAGAATAGTTTTTTAGTAGTGTTTCTAAGCTGTCTAAAGTTTTGATGGTCTATAGGGTCTTTTGTATATCTCCATGTGGACCACATCTTATTTCTCTGTAGCATTTTGTGTCTGGTCTCTTTGGAGAGCCAAGGAGCAGGTTTGTTCCTGGTCCTCACTGTACGCGAAGGGGCATGGCGGTCAAGAATTAGCAGGACTTTGGAATTAAAGTACGACATCGCTTCGTCAAGAGGTAGGTATTTTAGGGGTCACCAGTTGCAAGCTTTGAGCTCAGCTAGGTATCTGTCTGGGTTTAGATTTTTCTTATTCCGGGTAGCCCTAAAGGTAGTTTGGTTGGGAATATTGGTCTTTTGTCTAGTTATAAAGGTAAGAGAGTGCTCACTAATATCATCAGGCAATGTACCTGTTTTATATAGGAGAGGATTACTATTAACTAATATCCGGTCTAAGGTACTTTTTTTATTGCTAGGTTTGTGGGTTCTGGTAGTAGAGGTGATGGTTTGATAGAAGCCTTAAAGGTTTATGTGAGTAGTAGGTTTGGCTGAAGTACAGCAATACCAACCGATATTAAAATCTCCAAGGATTATTGTTTCTTGTGGAAAGGATGTGGACAACCAGCTAAGTGAATTTTCAAGAGTATTAATGTTATTACCTGGAGGGATATAGCACAGATGATGTATAAGGATTTATTTGTATTAATCTAGAGCTTAGTAATTAAGATTTCAGCATTGTTAGGAGTGGGAGGTTGAGTATGCAATATAGTAATTTGTAATTCAGATTTGTGCAATATTGCTACCCCACTGCCTTTTTTGTTTAGACGATCTCGCCTCGGGATATTATATCCAGGTGGTATTATATTTATTTATTTATTTATTATTATTTTATTTTACATTTGATGACCGGGCTAGTCTAGCTGGATACATGTCCATTTTCAGTAGAGGCCCGGGGAGAAAAGCTCCAAGACACATACAAAATTAATATAGAAAGTCGTAGCATACCAAACTAAAAAAAAACAGCTATTGTTACATAAAAACATATGTTATTAAAAAATACAAAATACAATACTCATAATAAGCATAACATGAGCAGTAAGCAGTAAAGGGTAACATACAAGAGAGGGTACACTATACATATATACATAAATTTTATTTGTAGTAACATGGTATGTTGATTCTTTAAGGGTAAGATTATAAAGATGTAGAGTGATTATCAGTGTGAAGGAAAAAAGTTAGTAAGGGTTAGTACAGGAGCATAGCCAGTGTGTATTGAGAAATAGTTTTAGATTCTTTTTAAAAAGTGAGAGAGAAGTCTGAGTTGTGAGTTCAGTGGGTAGTAGATTCCATAGTTTTCCAACAGTATTAGAGAACAGGGAGTCGCCTGCTGAGTTGCTAGATCTGAAGTATTGATCAGCAGTTTGTTTGAGGAGCGTAAGTTCTTGAGATTATTGTAAGGGGTAATGAGACTAGAGAGTATTGGGGTGTTGGTGGGTTTTTACAGGGTCTTGTGGGCTATAACAAGCTGGTGAAATTGAAGCTGGTTAAGAAATTCTAGCCAGTCTAGTTGTTTTAGATTCAAACAGTGGTGGGTTCTAAAAGGAGAGCTTGTAGCAAATCTAGCAATATTATTATAGGATGTTGCCAGTTTGTTGAGGTTGTTTTTAGAAAGATTAGTGTATATAGGTGAAGCACAGAGTAGAGTGGAGATTAAGTGAGTTCTGGCTATAGCGGTCCTAGCTACTGGTGTAAGAAAGGGTTTGATTCTGTAAAGGGATCCCAGTTTATTGTTAACTGATTTTATTGTGCTGTTTATATGAGTATCAAAGTTGAGGTTATCTATTGTTATTCCTAAGAGTTTAGTGGTTAGGTCGGGAGAAATAAGAGTACCATTATTAGATGTGAGTGTGAAATGTATAGGGGTGGACTTTCGGGTTGGTGTGAAGAGTAACAGTTTAGTTTTTTCATAGGTTGATACTAGGCTATCTACCCTAGGGCATTTATAAGCCTAGCCAGAGTGTGTTTGGCTTTCGCCACCCTTTTAGATTAGTTGACTGTGCCTCTGTATAGTAGGTCACAGAAGGTAGCCCTTTTAAGGTTAGTTTACTGTACCTCTATCATTAGGTGGGTTGCTAACTGACTCACTGGTAGAGTTCAACAGCAGACCCGTAACCAGTGGTGTTAAACAGGGATCAGTCCTGGCACCTCTACTGTTCGGAATCTATTTCTCTGAAGTGCAAGAAAAACTAAAGGTCTGTGGCTGACGAAGTTTGCTGACAATTGCAATCTGGGAGCAGTCATAGAATCTGCAGACGATGTCAATATCCTACAAGAGGGTCTTACGCAAACAAATGATAATAGTAGGTGTTTGAATAGGATTACTGCTGCAGAATAGTTTTCTTCCCTTCATTCGCACTTTTTTCATTTGGGTATCCAATGTCTGTTCAAGTTTCTCCATATTTTGCACACCAGACCATACCTAGCAGGTCTCTGTCCTATTGTGGTCAGGATGTTTCTATAAGGGCTAATATTTACCATTTCTACTGCAAAATGCAAGAGACTCAAGTTGTTGGTGGACTCCCTGCACTTCTTGGGAGTATGGCTGGATAGCTAGCCAAAAGACTCTTTTTAAAGGTCCTTTGACAAGAAAAGAACTAAAGATGAGATTTGTAGTTTCCACTTTTATACTGGGAGACTGCTGACATCCTAAGCAAGCTGGCATCATCCCAATCAGGAACAAAGGCGCAAAGCTGTGAAAGGTGGGTCAGATGTTGGACTTTCAGCAACAGATGTCCCATTGGTTATGGGCCACAACAGTAGTGACCCTACTCAGTCATATGTTACTATGTTAAATTCTTTACATAGTTTTACTATTTTTTATTTAACATAAGGACAATCTATCAGTGCATGGATTGGGCCTTCTGTTTTTATTTTATAGAAGCCTTCTGTTTTTATCTTATAGAAGCAGTAATGTGCAATGCTACCGTCAGTGAAATTCTGCTTCCATAGGAATTTGTATCATATGCATACAGATGTATTTATCCATATGTGTCTACTTCATATAATCAAAAACCTGCTTATCCAAATCAGTAAATGTCAGGACAAAATTGCTGAAACCTCTATTCAGTGAATGCCTAGGTCATTGTTTCTACCACATGTTCAAGGGATGTTGTAAACCAACATGTACGTAGCTCACTGTCTTGGGCCACCAATATTAATCTTTTGGTTTAAAGTTGTCTCTCCTTAACCATTCCTGCATTCAATCCTGATCAATATGAGGTTGGTCCAGGAGTTTTCTATACCTGCAACTATATTCATGCATTTTCCACATTTCATGCCTTCTCATGTGATCCTTCACCTTATATTCTTTCTTTTTTGTCACATTTGTTTTTTGGCACATTCTGTTGCTGCCTGATTTTTATCTGCTTCTGGTTTGAGTTCCATTTCTGCTTGATGTGATATGATTCTGCTAGACTAAGCAAGGAAGCCATCTGAGATTTATTCTCCTCATGTTTCAAAACATTCACTATGTTTGGTTCTTATGAGGTCTGCAGATATGGATGCAGTACCACAATTGCAGATCTATACATGTAATCAGTTTCAAGGAGGGCCATACCTTCTTCAGCATGAGGAATATATAATCTTGGTATGCGCTGTTTTCTATAAACCATTTGATGAGCATGAAGCATACTTGTTTTCCTGTCTAATGTATCCAACACCTTTTGGGGCCAATCAGTCACCCCAAAACTGTAAGTTAGGGCAGGAAGAGCAAATTGTTTATAACTTGAACTTTGTTCTAAATGTCAATGCTGTTTTCAGGATTAATTTAAGTCTTCTAAAATATTCCTTAATGAATTGTATTCACATTTGTTCATATTTTATTGTTGATCCATCACATCAGTTCCCAGATATGTATACACTCCCTGTTGTTCAATGTCTTTTATATCACACTCTTGTCACAAACTGTTTTCATGGTGCTGCAGCTTTCCTGCTTTAAAGGTTGCTTTTGCACATTTATCAAGAACAATGGACATTAGTATGTCATCTGAAGTTTTGTATAATTGCAGTTGTGTTTTCAGTTCTTCAGCTGATGAGTTATACTGTTTTAAATCATCAACAAAGAGAAGATGATAAATCTTTGCACTTTCTTGCTTTCTGCTAGCCAAATTATAACAATGACCTGATCTGTTAAGCATATAAATTTAATGAGTTAAGGGCAAGACAAAAGAGCAGCAGTGACAGAGTTACCCTAGAATATCCCTACTGGATTTTTATCCCTGGAATAATAATTTGTCCTTTATCATGGTTTAACTGCAAAGTGGTTTGCCACTGTTTTGTGGTTACTGTGATGTAGTTTATCAGTGTAGGGTGTATATTGTACATTTTTAAGCACTCTTTTATTCGTGAATACTGTCAAATGCTCTTTGGTAGTGTATGCATGCCCCCATGGTTAGATTCTTCCCCTTTTTACTGTTTTCCACTATGACTTTAACAACAAATAATCCTTTGTTCCATATGACTTTCTTTTATTACCCTTTTGTTCTATTGCCATAATCAAATTTTTTTCTAAATGCCTATAAACTCTGTTGGCATCAATTCCAGTGTACAGTTTATACGTTGTTGGAAGTCAAGTTATTGGTCTATAGATTTTAGGGTAGCTTGCAGGTTCACTCTTAAATATGAGCATTGTTTTTCCTGTAGTTAGCCATAATGTCTGGTCTGGGTGCACATATAAATACTTTTTACACATGGCTAAATGTTCATGCACAGATGTTAATACTTTTAGCTAGAAGTTAGGTACTGCATCTAAGACTGGGATTGTCCAGTTAGAGGCTTCTCTTAACTTTGTGTCAGTCTCTCTGGCCATTACTTCGTCCCATTTTATGTCATGTACATTTGAACCTCTTATTCTTTCCTTTACTTCTATCCATTTAGCCTCTTTGTTATGTTCCACATGATCTTCATAAATATTTCTCCAAAATGTATCTACTTCTACTTTTTTGGTGGTCTTTAAATTCCTTTTATCTTGTTTCCCAATTCTCTATAAAATGTTTTTGGATCATCACTAAATTGCTTGTTTTGTATGGTTCCTTTATATTTATCTGTGTATCTTCTAAGCTTTTCTGTCTGTGCTGATATTTTTAGTTTATTATTTGTGATAGTGCATGATAAATCCTTATCCTTTATAATACTGTGCATTGCTTTTTTACCGTCTATCTTTCTGTGTATTTTTGTTGATCTGTTCCCTCTTCTATACTCTTCTAACAGTGACACTTCTTGTCTTAATTGCTTTATAGATTTCTCTATTTGATAATACCATGATGGCATTTGATTTCTCCCTGATGTCCTTCAAGGATGCATCTGCAGTCCTTACAAATGGGTTGTCCTGTCGTCAGGCAGCCCTTAATTCCAAAGTCTGGGTCTGACTGGTGTCACGCTTCACCCGACATCATAGCTGCAGTTATTCGGGTATAAAGGCATCAGCCGACGCCATTTTCCTCAGTCTTTCTTGCGGCGCGGTATCAAGCAGAAGCTGTTCGGGTCGGTCAGAACCAGAGATTACTACTACGAATACTACTCAAGACTTCTAAAAGTCTTTCTTGCCTCAGCCGATGTCAGAAAAAGTGAATAACTGTTTAACTTGTGGGAAACAAATACCTCATAAAGATTTCCACTCTTACTGCTTACCTTGTTTAGGCCCAGACCACTAATGTAGCAGCTTGTCTAGCCTGTGCTTTTAACCGACGGACGCCAGTTTTTCGCTCGATTTTGCTTATATTATGCCGCCGGATCCTCCGACTTCACAAATAACCAACGCAGGGAAAAGGACCGACACTCACGGTCCTGAAACCGTTCTTCCCCAGCCGAAAACATGCCTTCTACCGAGGCCTCTTCTAACCTGGTGGAATCGGCTTCTGAAATCCAACCTGCTGTTGTGGTTTCTCAGGAATTATCAGACACTATTCCCTTGGATATTTAAACCCTGCACGTGGAGCTGCTAGGCCTCCTGCAGCCATGTCTATTAAGGCCTTTGCCAGGGCTAAAGCAGCTAAAGCTTCAAAAACTGTGCCTGTTAAGCCCCCCTCTCACAGGCCCAGCTCCACTTCCCATATGCTTTCTTTGGCAGAGGATCTCATTTCTTTAATTCGTGGATCCCAGCCTCATCCAGACAGGACCACTCATCCACCTCCAGAGAAGAGGCCTAGAGCAGAGCCCCCAGAGCCAGTATCAACAGATGATTCCTCTGATGACTCAGAACATACAGACCATCCTGAGGCTTCTTATTCCCCACTTAAGACTCTGATGCTGAAGAGTCCATTCCTTCAGCCTCTTCACCTGAGGAATTTTCCTTTGGGGAAACCTTGCATGCTATGAGGGAACAATTTCAGTGGCAGGGCCAAGATTTCTCAGACTCCAGAAAAAGGCTTAGAACCTTCTTACATTTGCCACAGCATAGGCCTTTAGCTATACCTCCAGTTCTCTCTGTTGTAGATGATGCATTTAATGATGCTTGCACTGCCCCTGATTCATTACCTCCGGCACCTGCTAAGCCCGATAGGTTCTACAGGGTCCCGGACACTCATCACCATTTATACAAGGCTCCTTTTGCAGATCCAGAGACTATCTCCCAGGGGCCTAAGGCTGTAGCATCTACATCTGCTAAAAACCCCCTCCCCTCTGAAAGGGAATCCAGGTCCTTAGAGAGATGGGGTAAAAAAGTTTACACTTCTGCTACTCTGTCCGCTAGGGCTTTGAACTGTCAATTTCATATGATTCAATATCAAGAGTTTATGCTAGACCAGTTAACTAAAAAACTGTCCTCTGAAGAATCTTTAGATAAGAAGTATGTTCAGGAAATGGTACATAACATACAGCAGGTTAGTAACCATTCTTTAAAATGTGGCTATGATGCACTGGAGGCTTCCTTTAGATCAGCCATGACTGGCACAGTTATCAGGAGACATGCATGGTTGAAAGAGCAGGCATTACCAGACCCTGTCAAATCAAAGCTTTTAGATGCACCCATGGACAAAGTCAATTTATTTGGTTCTCCTGCACAGCAGGTACTGAAAAGATGGAAGAGAAGGCGAAATCTGTACAAACAGTGAAAGATTTCTTACAGGTTCAACCTCCAAGGTTTAGCAGGAACTGGCCCTCCAAGAATTGGTCCTTTCCGGACTCCTCTAAGACACAGAGAGGCAGGAATAGGCGTTCAAGAGGCAGAAACCAATCCAGGGGCGCCTACAGGGGACGCCAGTGGCAGGGTAACAACCAGCGAGGCACAGACATAATTCTGGTCCCTCATGCCAGACTGCATATGAGAAAGCTACAGTGGTACCTAAAGAATTTGTGGTCTCAACACAAGCACAGCCTAGAAACCAAAATTCCAATAATCCCATGCCTGAAGCAAGAGTTCCTATGGTGGGCTCAGGCATGTCAATCAAACACAGGATTGCCCTTCTGCAACAGTCAACCAAGCCAAACCATCACGACAGATGCCTCAGACCTCGGTTGGGGGGCACACATGCTGGACAAGTGCATACAAGGCTTATGGACTCAAGACCAGCTGCGCCTGCACATAAATCTAAAGGAAATGCTGGCAGTAAAATTGGCAATCCAGTCATTCAGACCACTTCTCCAAGAGGGTCAGTTGATGATAAGGACAGACAACACCACAGTTATGTGGTACATCAACAAACAGGGAGGCACACATTCATACCCTCTATGCCGGCTGGCACTGGACCTATGGGATGTGGCTCTGAGCTACAACATTCAGTTACAAGCAATTTTTGTACCGGGAAAAGAAAACATTCTAGCAGACATATTAAGCAGAACTACCACGGATGCCCACGAATGGATGCTGCATCCGGACATCTTCAAAGCCATCACAAGAGAATGGGGATTACCACAAATAGACTTATTTGCATCCTCACTCAATCACCAGCTAAAGAAATTCTGCACAAGGACATACCACCCACTTGGACATACCACCCACTTGCTTGGAAGGTGGACTCCCTATCTTTCAGTTGGAAAAACCTGACAGCATATGCATTCCCTCCACTTCCTTTGATGCACAAGGTGCTTTTGAAGATCAAAGAGGAACGTCCAAGGATCATTCTGATAGCTCCAGACTGGCCAAGGCAACATTGGTACCCATTACTGAGGAGCATGTCTCGGGAACAAATATGGGCACTACCCCTGATCCCCTTGCTGTTAACACAGAACAACTACAACATCCTGCATCCAAACCTGAAAAGTCTGCAGCTAACTGCCTGGAACATTACATAAGAACAATTAACCCAAATTTATCCCAAAGGGTTAAAGACATAATCCTTGAGGCTTGTAGACCTTCCACAAGAAAGAATTATGCAGCAAAATGGAAAAGATATCTCATTTGGAGTACTGCAAAGGGAGAAGATGTGGCACTGGTAAACATAGCCAACATCCTGGCAGAGCTCTTCCATACAGGCCTGTCCTATTCTTCCATCAAGATACATGCATCAGCTATTTCAGCAGAATACAGCTTGGATCCTCCTGTCTTCTCACATCCTCTGATCAGGCAGTTTCTGAGAGGAATTAAGAATGTAAAACCTCCCAGGAAACCACCATTGCCAGCATGGGACTTGAACTTTGTGCTAGAAAAATTGACACTTCCAACCAGCAGCAACAGCAGAATTACAATACTTATCCTGGAAGACTGCTTTCCTGCTGGCAATCACCTCAGCAAGAAGGGTCTCTGAACTACAGGCATTAATGGCGGAGCAACCCTTCCTGATCTTCCATCAAGATAGAGTGTCCATGAGAACAAATCCTGCATTTATGCCTAAGGTGGTATCCAGAGTGTCTTTAAATCAGGCTATCCACCTACCTACATTCTTCCCCAACCCACAGAACAGGGGAGAAAGACTGTTGCATACCTTGGATGTACATAGACAATTACGCTACTACCTGGACAGGACCAAGTCTAATAGAAAAACTGACCAGCTTCTGGTAGCATATGCAACAGGAAAGGAAGGAAAACCAATTTCAAAACAGACAATCTCCAAATGGATAGGAAATTGCATTAGATTTTGTTACTCCTACCATGGAAAGAAAACTCCAGAGAACATCAGGCCTCACTCCACAAGGGCTACAGCCACAGTGGCTACCAAGGACATTATAGAGGCTGCTACTTGGACCGCCGTGCATACATTTGCCAAGCATTACAATTTACCTTTATACTCTAGATCCCGAGCAGGTTTTGCCACTGCTGTTTTGCAAGGGATCCTAACCACACCATAATCTTTCTTTTTTCCTCCTCCCCTAGTTTAGCGATGGTATAGACTGCAGATGCATCCTTGAAGGACATAGTACAGTTTTGTACCTACCATAAATGTAGATGTCCAATAGGAATGCATCTGCAGTCCTCTGTGGTACTCCTAGGGTATTTGCCATCCTTCAGCTTTTGTATATATGTACAAAACATTGGCATTTATCCAAATTTAGCCATCCAAGAGGGCACCTGGCATCTGGGAAATGGCATCGGCTGATGCCTTTATACCCGCTGCAGCTATGACGTCGGGTGAAGCGGCGACACCAGCCAAGCCAGACCCAGACTTTGGAATCAAGGGCTGCCTGACGACAGGACAACCCATTTGTAAGGACTGCAGATGCATTCCTATCGGACATCTACATTTATGGTAGGTACAAAACTGTACTTTCTTTCCTTTACTACCCTGTGTTTTTGTAGTTGGACTTAATCTGTTATTAATTTGGCTGCACTGTAATGTATCCTATTTATTTCTGCTATATTGTATGAATCTGTATGGACAGTCCTACTTACTGTGTTCATTTGGTTTATCAAACTTTTAACTTTTTGGGTTTTATTGGCCTTCTGCAGTCTGTTTCTTTCATTGATATTAATATGTTTATCCATCTCTATTAAATAAAGCAACTTTTCTCTTAGATCACTTTCTTCTAAACTTATGGCACATTCTTTGTTCGCCATTTCCTGTGGGCATTCTATAGAAAGTTCCAGAGCTTCTTCCTGTGCCACGTTCTCATCAGTCTCACCCTGTGCCATCCATTGCTTTTCCATATGGGAACATGCTGGCTATGCCCTTGCAACTCCCACTCTAATATTATCCACCCCATCCAACTACTACCGTTCTTTCACCTCCACTAACTACCTTGATGATACCAAGCTCAGATGCTCAAAAGCCTAGTACTTATTATACAGCAGGAACTTCTCATTGTTACATTTGTTAATGCCTGTTATGTACTTCACAGATAACGATTCTAGTTGTCTACTGATGTACTATGTTCTTCATCTGTAAATATGTTGTAAGTAATTTCTGTGTTAAATTGTTAATCGCTATGTAATCCAATGTAACTACTGTCTTTATTTTACTTTGGAGCTTTTCTCCCCGGGCCTCCGCTGAAAATGGACCCACGTCCAGTCGGACACTCCCGGTCAACAAATTTAAATAAATAAATAAATAAACTCACTGGCCTATCATTCTATGACATTGACTGTGTCAGAGTTGCCGTAGTTTCTTGTTCCTTCCCTTGCTGAATATCCCCTAAACCTTTCTATTGGTTTCATATGGGATGCTCCAAAGTATCTTCATATATCAACTGATTAGATGGTTCCTGCTCCACTGGTTTCTCCTTAATTTAGGTGTCTTTTCCTCTATCCTGTTGCATTGTTAACTTAGTTAAATTTTCTACACTGAATCCTTCACTTTGTAGGTACTCCATAACCTCAGTTTCTTTTTCTTTAACTTCTCCATTGTTAATCCTCTTTCATGCTTTTCGTCTTTGTTTTCTTATTTTTATACTATAACATTTTCCATATCTTGATGCTTTGCCAATATTTCTCTTCAAATATCTTTGGTGCTGCTCTTTTTGTATTAATTGGTTTTGCTTTCTCTTTTGCATAAATATTGCACCATATTAAATCTCTTTTTCTTTCCCATGTCCATATTTCTTCTTCAGATGTCTCCTGCTTTTCTTGTTTCTTCTTACTTTTGGGACTAGTTGTTCCATCATGCCGTGATGTGACCTGTATTAGACTTTCTCCACTGAATCCTTCACTTCGCAAATTTTCTGTAACTTCAATTTCCATTTTTTTAACTTCTACATGACTAATGTTCTGTTCTACATTCCCACTTTGTGATCTTATTTTTTTATTGTGAAATTTTACTTATCTGGATGCCTTGCTTATATTTATCTTGTAATATCTTTGAGGCTGTCTTTTTTGTGTTGATTAATTTGGCTTTTTCCTTTGCAAAAATATTGCACCATATCAGATCTCTCTTTCTTTCCCCTGTCCATATTTCATTGTTATACCTTCAAACATCTCTAAATTTTGTTCTTTAAATTTTGATACTTCCTCAGTCGCTGCTTTTTCCAAACAGCACAAGGTTTCTTGGTCTATATAATGTTTTTCATGGATCTGTTGTATTAATAAACACAAATTTTTACTTGAAGCTTCTAGCAGTTTTTTTTCTTGAGGAAGTATTTTTCTTTTCTCTAATTTGCCTCTTAATCTTTTCGTAAATCTTTTGTCTGGAAATTCTGGGCTTCTTGCATAATAGTAACAATACATGATTTCTTTCTTTATCTTTAATGATAATCTTTTATAATCTGTATCAACTCCCTTATGTTCCAAAATACTTGACATATTATGCAGATGACAGTGTCATCTGGGAAATTTGACAGCTCTGGAAACACCATGTGAAACTCTGTTTGATGCTAGCTCAGTTGTGTCATGATTGTGGCCTTGGGGGATTCACTGCTAATCTCAGAGGAAAACACAATGGCTTTGGAGCTTTAAAAGCATCTTAGCATGTGTCCTGACAACTGGGGCCTAGGTTGCCTTGATTGTACCCACTGTAACTGGTCCACAATTTATAAAATATCTTGGGGTTTGACTCAGTCCATCTTTCATGTCCACTCAAATCTCTATGATGGAAATAAAATTACTTTTATACTTTATACGTGTACTTTTATTAATAATCTCCTAAGTAAGCATGACAGGCTGACAATTGTCAAGGATGTACTTGTTGCCCACCCTTGAATGCTCTTCACTTATTATTGGCTCCTCTACTTCCAGAAACCTACAGAAACTAAATTGTATCTGTCCCTTTGACACTGCAGCCAGCAGGAACCTTCATCATTGCCTTGCAATCAAGTCGATTGGCTACCAATTCTTCTTTGATTTACTTTTCTTGTTGACATTCATTCTATAAACCTTTCGTTATGGATTACTGTATGGCAGACCACTAGATCTTAATTAGCTGCTTCCTTATCAAGGATACAGAATTTGATTTATTTCACCTCCAGATGCCCACTATGTGACTGTGAGCACTGCACTTGACTATACATTGCTTCTGGGTCACCCCAGAAAAGTGGACACTTGTGTCCAGTGGGCATAGCCAATTAATAAATGTATAAAAATATGAGTATACACTTTGTCAGACTCAGGAACAGTTGAATGGTGGAATTGGAAACTGCTCGTACGACAGGACAGTAAATTAAGTCTATTTAATAAAAAAGAATAAAATACAATTCCAACAATAGCTGTAACAGGTTTAGCGCTTTCGGCTGTTACCCAGCCTTCTTCAGAACAGTTCCAATGTATTCCCATAAGGCATTTATAACAAGTAGCAGCAGGTTAATTCAATAATGAAAGAAAAAAACGCCAAAAATTTTTAAAGTCACAATAAGCACTTTCAGTGTAGAAACCTTGTTTCACTGTTAAAATAGATGACATTTGTAAAACTAAAATAAACATTCACCAAGAAGTAAAAACTAGAACTTCCTAAAGAGAATAGACTGTTACTAATATGAATGTATTCATGTGTGGGTGTAATATTCTAAAAAGCATTGAAGATATGAATGTAAAAATATAAGTCTAAAATAAAAACAAAGACAAAGACAGTGTAATTTTTCTCTATAACAAGCGTATCCTTATTCATTGTGCTATAATTGACAGTGTTATCTTATATAGTGTAGTGGCTACGTGATCTCAATTTTATTCCAAGGCCAAAAAAGGTTTGATGCTGATATAATCATTGAGCCCCGGGGGTCTTATGGCATCTGTTATAATCTGCCATTTACTCTCACATAAAGATAATCTCATTTTCCAATCCCCTCCACAAGGTACTGTCTCGACTTGGTCTATAATGGAGAATAGGAACTTGTGATCCTTTCCTTTCTCCGAAATGTGTCTATATAATGCATTTTTAGGATCCTGTTTACCTATTTTGTACATGTGTTCATATATACGTCTATTGAACTGCCTCTCCGTTTTGCCTATGTAATGTGCGTTACATAAAGTACATATTGCCAGGTATACTACCTGTTTGGTTCTACAATTACCTTTCCTACTGGTAATAGTAGTGTGGCATATGTCATTCAATTTGATGGTACTATTCAAATTAATGTATTGACATTGTTTGCAGTTGCCACATCTTACCGTACCTTTTTGATTCTCATGTGTAATCTTATTGTGTGCTCCTCTTTCTAAAAGATGTTTCATGTTGGATGCAGTTTTATAAACAATTCTTGGTTTAGTCCCCAAGGTCTCTTCCATACCCATAGCCAACAGATTCCTCCAAAACCTTTCTAAAATGTCCTTGATAATGTAGGAATCGGGTGTGTACATAAGGATGCACACCCTACCCGTCGAATCTATGTGTCGTCCCCCTTCTCGCTCCTCCGAGATGTAATGACCTAATAGAGGTTTGTAGGTCTTACCCCATCCGTCTTGTACATATCTGATTGTCTCATAAACCAAACCTTCTGGATAGGCTCTACTCAAAAACATTCCTTTGATGATGTTTAGTTCCTTTTCCAAGATTAATTGGTTAGATGACATTCTTGCTGCACGGATGGTTTGTCCTTTGATGACGTTCTTAAATACATGAGGGGGGTGATTGCTACTATAGTGGACATAGTCGTTAGAGAAGGTGGGCTTCCTGTATATACTTGAAGTGAAGCCTTCTGAATCGTGACTTAACCAAACGTCCAAAAAGGAAATTCCTTTATGACTGTATTGGTGGGTAAATTTGAGGAACTCCACAGTGTGATTCAGATAAGTCATGAATTCCGATAGTCTGTCCTCGGATGATTTCCACAAAATGAAAATGTCATCCAGGTATCTCACATATAATCCAATGTCATGAAAAAAGGCACTCTTAAACACATGTTCTTGTTCCCACTCAGCCATGACCAAGTTCGCAAATATGGGAGCACAAGCTGTTCCCATAGCTACTCCCTTGGTCTGTTTGAAATATTCTCCTAGAAACGAGATGTAGTTGTAGTCCAATACAATTGACATCATGTCACATATAAGGCTGACTTTTTCCCATGAGAACTCTGAATAACGAGTGAGGCTTCTTTCAAAGTATTCCAACCCTTCTGTCTTGGGGATACATGAAAAAAGGTCAATGACGTCCACTGTTAAAAAAATCAAATCAGGGTTCCAATAATCATGGGTAAGTGTACCTAAAAATTTCCAAGAATCCTTGATGATGTGAGGTATGTTGTTATATACATTCTTACACCATCTATCTATCAATTTCCCGATGTTGTATGTTTTGGACCTGGATCCTGACACAATGGGTCTGAAGGGAGGTTGTGCTATAGATTTATGTAACTTGGGAATCCCAAACATCTTGGCTAACACAGGATGATCTACTTTAATGTAAGAATATGTGTCATTGGATATCCTATTGTCTATAAGATATTCCTCTATAATAAGATCGATCCTCTTATGACCAATGTTGACCTGATTTAGTGAGATGCTGTCATAATTGCCTGAGTTGTGTAGGATGTTGTGGATTTCTTGATGGCATAAATCAGTTGGAAATATCACAGCTCCCCCTCCCTTATCGGGTTTCATAACCCTAATGTCCCTATTCTTCATTATGTCCTGTAGACTTTTTCTTTCCATACTTGTGAGATTATCGGTGAGTTGGTCCCTTTGACCTCGCTTACCAAGATGCGTCCAATAAATATCATTACACACTGACTGTTCAAAATTTTGAATGTGTGGGTTTGGGGGTGGTATAAATGTACTTTTTTTGTTCAGGTCAGTTCCTGCTATCCCTTTGGTCCCTGTTGTTACCTCTTTGTTCTTATCAAAAGTTAACGCTAAATTCAACTTTCTACAGTATTTTTTGACCTCTTTGATGGTGTCAAGTATTCCCCATCTTCTCATGGGAATAAATTTCATCCCTTTTCCCAACAGTTTAGCACAAGTGTGGTCTATCTCGATGTTAGAATAATTGTATACCTTAAATCCTTCACATGTAGTGATCCTAGGTGTTATGGTTTTCACTAGTACGTTGGAACAATTTAAGTTCGGATCATGGAGATCTATTCCTAAACAAATATTCATCTCAGTCATTGTGGGTGTCTGTTCCATCATCAAGTTTGAACTGTTGGATACATTAATATCCACCTGTATTATGTTCTGTGCCACTGTTTTTGGACTTTCCAAGCTGGAAAATATCTTCCCCCCTGAAAATTTTCTTCCCTAAATGGGTTCTTTGATTCATTCCTTCTGGGGTGTTGTTGCTTCTGACCTTCTGTCCCTTTATTGCTTGGCCAAATATATGCCCTGTTGTTATTATATGCTTCCATATCCCTTTGCATTTTCTTATTTTTTCTGTCAACTATATTATGCACATTTTTGTCTGCAAAATCAAATTGCTTCAAGTATAAATCCTTAAAACATACAATATCTTTGTGATTTATAATATAATGATCCATGCGCTCTAACTCTTCTGATAGTACACTCAGTTTGGCATCTTGGTGTTTGATAAGTAACTTTATATATTCAAAACCAAACTTATCAAATAACCCATCAAATTCTTTCATAACCTCAATAGAATAACTTATACCTAAGGGTAATTTAAAAAATCTGAGGCCTTTCGGTACAATATTCATTTTCAAACAATTAGAAAGGTAACTACTGTCAACTTTGGTATTTTTAAAAATCATTAATTTTTTACCATAATCAAGTATAAAATCCTTCAATGTAGCATGGCTACTATCATTAAAAAAGGTTTTACCGTCCTGTTGATTCTTAATGTTAGCAGAAAAATAGTCTCTATTATCGCTTACAAATTGCTCGAAAACTGTATCCCCTTTTGATAAAATATCCTTGGGGTGGTTGGTGTTAATATTATACAATAGTTCGTTTTGTTCACGACATATTATTCTGGTAGGGCTCAACACCATATGTTCAAATTTATTAAACACAGTACCTGTTTTGTCCGGTGCATGATGGATTCTGTTTTTTAAGACCCTCTGGTCTTTTGGACGTGCCCCACCGTACTGTTTGTCCATGCGTTTTTTACAAATGCTATAGTCAAAAGTGAACTCGTGTTCGGTGCAATCAATTTGCTCACTCAGCAAATTTGCGTCTTCCGTGCGTGTAAGATCCAGTGCTTTGATGTCATCCGCTCTATACCCTTCTGGTGCCACTCCGGTTGAATGTTGGTCAGAAACTAAATCATAGACACCGTCCGTGTCCATAAAAACTTTTGGAAAAGCACAATCCGGTGTACTTACTACACCACAACCTTGTGGTTTGTTTCTGGTTGTGCGCGCCTGCGCATGTGTTCCGTTATACGCAAAATTAACATCCGTTTCCTCCTCTGAATGTACGGAAACTAGGTGAGCTTTCACTAACTCCGTGGAAGTACCAGAATGAGTGTCTTCTTTGTTGGCAGCGATGTTTTTGGTAGAAACTAAATCACCAATCAAAGTCAGTAGTTTTTGAACTTCTCCTTGTAGTGCCGTAAGATCGGCTCTAAGCTCAATAATACTGTCCTTCGACAATGAAGCAGAGCTATCCAAGTTATCCGCCATCCTGGTAAAGCCAATACGAAAAAGGATAAAAAACAACTCAGGAACAGTTGAATGGTGGAATTGGAAACTGCTCGTACGACAGGACAGTAAATTAAGTCTATTTAATAAAAAAGAATAAAATACAATTCCAACAATAGCTGTAACAGGTTTAGCGCTTTCGGCTGTTACCCAGCCTTCTTCAGAACAGTTCCAATGTATTCCCATAAGGCATTTATAACAAGTAGCAGCAGGTTAATTCAATAATGAAAGAAAAAAACGCCAAAAATTTTTAAAGTCACAATAAGCACTTTCAGTGTAGAAACCTTGTTTCACTGTTAAAATAGATGACATTTGTAAAACTAAAATAAACATTCACCAAGAAGTAAAAACTAGAACTTCCTAAAGAGAATAGACTGTTACTAATATGAATGTATTCATGTGTGGGTGTAATATTCTAAAAAGCATTGAAGATATGAATGTAAAAATATAAGTCTAAAATAAAAACAAAGACAAAGACAGTGTAATTTTTCTCTATAACAAGCGTATCCTTATTCATTGTGCTATTTCCAACTGATTTATACCATCAAGAAATCCACAACATCCTACACAACTCAGGCAATTATGACAGCATCTCACTAAATCAGGTCAACATTGGTCATAAGAGGATCGATCTTATTATAGAGGAATATCTTATAGACAATAGGATATCCAATGACACATATTCTTACATTAAAGTAGATCATCCTGTGTCAGCCAAGATGTTTGGGATTCCCAAGTTACATAAATCTATAGCACAACCTCCCTTCAGACCCATTGTGTCAGGATCCAGGTCCAAAACATACAACATCGGGAAATTGATAGATAGATGGTGTAAGAATGTATATAACAACATACCTCACATCATCAAGGATTCTTGGAAATTTTAGGTACACTTACCCATGATTATTGGAACCCTGATTTGATTTTTTTAACAGTGGACGTCATTGACCTTTTTTCATGTATCCCCAAGACAGAAGGGTTGGAATACTTTGAAAGAAGCCTCACTCGTTATTCAGAGTTCTCATGGGAAAAAGTCAGCCTTATATGTGACATGATGTCAATTGTATTGGACTACAACTACATCTCGTTTCTAGGAGAATATTTCAAACAGACCAAGGGAGTAGCTATGGGAGCAGCTTGTGCTCCCATATTTGCGAACTTGGTCATGGCTGAGTGGGAACAAGAACATGTGTTTAAGAGTGCCTTTTTTCATGACATTGGATTATATGTGAGATACCTGGATGACATTTTCATTTTGTGGAAATCATCCGAGGACAGACTATCGGAATTCATGACTTATCTGAATCACACTGTGGAGTTCTTCAAATTTACCCACCAATACAGTCATAAAGGAATTTCCTTTTTGGACGTTTGGTTAAGTCACGATTCAGAAGGCTTCACTTCAAGTATATACAGGAAGCCCACCTTCTCTAACGACTATGTCCACTATAGTAGCAATCACCCCCCTCATGTATTTAAGAACGTCATCAAAGGACAAACCATCCGTGCAGCAAGAATGTCATCTAACCAATTAATCTTGGAAAAGGAACTAAACATCATCAAAGGAATGTTTTTGAGTAGAGCCTATCCAGAAGGTTTGGTTTATGAGACAATCAGATATGTACAAGACGGATGGGGTAAGACCTACAAACCTCTATTAGGTCATTACATCTCGGAGGAGCGAGAAGGGGGACGACACATAGATTCGACGGGTAGGGTGTGCATCCTTATGTACACACCCGATTCCTACATTATCAAGGACATTTTAGAAAGGTTTTGGAGGAATCTGTTGGCTATGGGTATGGAAGAGACCTTGGGGACTAAACCAAGAATTGTTTATAAAACTGCATCCAACATGAAACATCTTTTAGAAAGAGGAGCACACAATAAGATTACACATGAGAATCAAAAAGGTACGGTAAGATGTGGCAACTGCAAACAATGTCAATACATTAATTTGAATAGTACCATCAAATTGAATGACATATGCCACACTACTATTACCAGTAGGAAAGGTAATTGTAGAACCAAACAGGTAGTATACCTGGCAATATGTACTTTATGTAACGCACATTACATAGGCAAAACGGAGAGGCAGTTCAATAGACGTATATATGAACACATGTACAAAATAGGTAAACAGGATCCTAAAAATGCATTATATAGACACATTTCGGAGAAAGGAAAGGATCACAAGTTCCTATTCTCCATTATAGACCAAGTCGAGACAGTACCTTTTGGAGGGGATTGGAAAATGAGATTATCTTTATGTGAGAGTAAATGGCAGATTATAACAGATGCCACAAGACCCCCAGGGCTCAATGATTATATCAGCATCAAACCTTTTTTGGCCTTGGAATAAAATTGAGATCACGTAGCCACTACACTATATAAGATAACACTGTCAATTATAGCACAATGAATAAGGATACGCTTGTTATAGAGAAAAATTACACTGTCTTTGTCTTTGTTTTTATTTTAGACTTATATTTTTACATTCATATCTTCAATGCTTTTTAGAATATTACACCCACACATGAATACATTCATATTAGTAACAGTCTATTCTCTTTAGGAAGTTCTAGTTTTTACTTCTTGGTGAATGTTTATTTTAGTTTTACAAATGTCATCTATTTTAACAGTGAAACAAGGTTTCTACACTGAAAGTGCTTATTGTGACTTTAAAAATTTTTGGCGTTTTTTTCTTTCATTATTGAATTAACCTGCTGCTACTTGTTATAAATGCCTTATGGGAATACATTGGAACTGTTCTGAAGAAGGCTGGGTAACAGCCGAAAGCGCTAAACCTGTTACAGCTATTGTTGGAATTGTATTTTATTCTTTTTTATTAAATAGACTTAATTTACTGTCCTGTCGTACGAGCAGTTTCCAATTCCACCATTCAACTGTTCCTGAGTTGTTTTTTATCCTTTTTCACTTTGTCAGACTGCTACATTTTCCTCTTTTACCAAACAACTGATATTGCACCTGTAGAATGGGGTACATTTTAGTGCCTTGGATTTGTAACATAATCAACTTAAATCTTACTCATAGGTAAAGTTATTGTCGACTTTGTAATAAACTGATAACTTATGTTTTTAAAAAATATTTTCTACTGACTGAGCTATCACACATCCCATTTCCATTATATTTCAGTCATGTATTGTACAAAGTAAACTATTCTGTATTAATGCATAAAATAAATATAATTGCCTTGAGTTTTATCTGTTTTACTAAAAGATATTAACCAGCTAAAACTATTTCCACTTAGTACAAGTTTATTTTTTATTTTTTTTTTGCTGTAAAAATATTTTTTCATACACACAAGCACAAATGTTATTAGTTTTATTTATTCAAGGAGAAATCAATATCATATGTGTCTAAAAGGGATGGCATCTTTGGCCAGAGATGAGATTGTATATTCTGTTGATTGTTTCTGGCATTCATAGTCTTCATCACAAATATTTTTCACAAGGTAAAGTAATCTAAATACTTAGATTTCTAGTCTTTCAGTTAAATTTTAGTTATTATTGTCTTGATGTGGATAGTATAGACAATAAAAATACATATTACTGTTTAAATGCTCAGACAAAGGAGTATTGTGTAAAACAACACTGCACAGAACTTGACAAAACATTTGACTTACTTTATAATATTCTTTAATAGAGCATTTTATGGAGAATTTTTTCTAGTCTAGTTTCAGTATATTTTTACATCTAAAATTTGCATTTTTCCCTTGTTTATCCTGGCTTTTTTTACAAGGTATGCAAATGGTTCTATTTAAAAATTCCAAGTATCCACTTTACAAAACACAAAGGAAGTTGTTCAGTTAGTGGATGTTAGCATGAGATTTATCTTTAGAAGACTTCCACTATGAGTTAAAATAAAACAAATGTACAGAGGATCGGAATGCTGCAAAAATTGCCAAATTTTTTATGCAGGGGAAAAATACCAAACCCTAGATATACCAGTACCAACTCCACAGTCACACCAACTTGAAGAAGGGGGAAACTCCCCTCAAAAAGGGCATCACTGCTGGCACTACTCACCAACAGTTATTTCCTGTGCAGGAACTCCATTCATTGGTGGATTGCACTTCAGGTAATTGAAGCTTAAGAGTTCAGTCTCTGTCCACCAGTAGGGTAATGCTTCGGAAAAGTTTAATTTATCATTTTTAAATATGTATCCAATATAATAGTCAGAAATATTTGCTTTGCGGTCTCTGTATTACCTAATTTTGATAATACAATGTGCTTCTTTATTAGAATGTTGTATTGGTGATATAATCTAAGAGTTAAAGTATTATATGTATGTGCCATTAAAATATTGACAACAGAGAATCCTCAACAAACGGAAAAGACCAGCCACTCGTTAACTTAACGCTCGAATTTATTGAAAACACAAAAAACAGCGTTTTCGCGTCCTGTATCAGGAAGCTTCATCAGAGATGTAAAATAGCGCGAGACAGCGCTTTAAATAACAAATACCATGTACGTAAAACGCATTACACTAATTACCTAAATTTACAAATGGTAACATTTGCTTCAAATAGAATAAAACATTCCAAAATAAAATATTAGAATAAGGTAAAACATAGTGTATATATTAACATAGTGTATATATTAACAATATGCACTGTTGATGGAAAATCAACAAGCTTTTATACGTGAGCAACCCAGAAAACACTTAATAAGTGGATACAATAACAGTATAAAACCACAAATATAAATGGTAGAATTGACGAAGACACCTTCAAGTACATTGATATCCTATATCCCAGAATTCCAGTTATGTTTGGGATCCCCAAGGTTCATAAGAACCTTGGGGATCCTCCAATGAGAGCTCTGATTGATGGGCGGGCCTCAGTGACTTACCCTTGCTCCAAGTACATTGACTCACTCCTTAGAAAATATGTTGAACAAGTGCCAACCATCTGCAAAGATTCGTGGTCTTTTCTTACTGACATTAACAATTTTGGGGAAGTTCATGAGAACAACTTTTTAACAATAGATGTTGTAGATTTATATACATCTATACCCCATTTGGAGGCCTGTGAGTGGATCGAGCTTCTTCTTATGGAGCTCGGTGCTTCGTCTAATGAGATTGACAATATCACAGAAATCCTGGACATAATTTTGCATCCAATTTTTTCATCTTTGAAAACGAGGTCTACATCCAAAAACAAGGTGTGGCCATGGGCTCCCCTTGTGGAGCAGCCGTGGCCAATTTAGTCATGGCATTTTGGGAGAGGAAGTATGTGCTTAGCAATGTGGAGTGGTCCAACAAAATCTCCTATTACACTCGCTTCCTGGATGATATTTTCCTACTGTTTAAAGGGAATTCCAGTGAAGCAGATAATTTTGTAGCTTTTTTAAATAGTACAACTCCCTTCCTGAAATTTACTTATAACTTTAATACGGAAGTTATTAATTATTTGGATGTTAAATTGTCAAAAAATGGCCAAAATAATTTGTTTAATTCTGTCATTTATAGAAAAGACACTTATATTAATTCATTTCTCCACTTCTCTAGCTCCCACCCAATGAGACAAAAAAGAGCTATAGTCAAGGGACAGCTTGTAAGAGCTGTCCGTATGTGTAGTGAACTTGAGGATTTCCTTAGTGAATGTGAATACTTGAGAGGTTTATTTTCAAACAGAGGCTACCCAAACACCCTGATTGATGATCTGATAGGTGAAGTTGGCCACAAAAGATCTAGCGGCTTTTATAAACCTCTTTTGTTGTCCACGCGGTCTATTTCCTCTGAGAGAATGCCACCTGCTGAGGGTGTGGGGGCCGGCTTGGTCAGATTGGTGGATGAACCTACCAGGGTGGTGTTGTGTAGCTTTATTACAACATTTAATATGGATTCGGGTCGTCTAAGTGACATCCTGTTCAAGAATTGGTCTGTTATTTCCAATAACAGTAGTTTACTTGAAAAACTTGGGGAAAAACCACATATCGTCTTTAGGCGAGGGCAAAATATTAAAGATCTGTTACAAGCTAGCATAGTAGATACTTCTACATCTAGAACCAAGGGGTCTTTTGCATGTGGTTTTTGTAAATATTGTATATACATTAAAACAGGTGGCTTTTGTTCAGTAGGTAATAATAACAAAAAATACCCTATCACCCACAGAATTGATTGTAATACCAAGTCTATTATCTACATAGCGTATTGTGCATGCTGTCCTGCCTTCTATATCGGCAAGACCGATAGAAGGTTTAAGGACAGAATATACCAGCACATTTACGCTATTAGAACTGGAAACAATGAGAACGCATTGGCCAAGCATGTTGGCCTATGTCCTGGCCACTCGTTTTTATTTATGGGTGTTGACCACCTATCTGAATCTTATAGAGGTGGACCACTTTCTTTGAACCTGGAGGTACGTGAATTGTTATGGCAACTCAAAATGAATGCTTTTAGTACCCCAGGTTTAAACGAAAGTTGCAATATTACACCCTTTTTGAAACTTAAATCACATAAGCGTTGACACCTTGGTGTCAATTCTTGCTTTGTATATTGGACTATTGTTCCAACATTTTTAGTGTTTGAGGTTGTATTTTTCATAAGAGTATTAGCTAAATGTGTTTTATAAGGTTATAGAATTTCCATTAATAAAGATATATATTAATAAATTCTTTGTTTTCAGGGCATCTTAGCAGTGATTTGTTGTCTGCTTATTAACAGACTTCATTCATTTTTGACGAATGCGTAGATGGTCATCTTGCTCTGGCAGTGTGACGTATTTTACAGTGGATTTTAACAAAATATATTTGTGGTTTTATACTGTTATTGTATCCACTTATTAAGTGTTTTCTGGGTTGCTCACGTATAAAAGCTTGTTGATTTTCCATCAACAGTGCATATTGTTAATATATACACTATGTTTTACCTTATTCTAATATTTTATTTTGGAATGTTTTATTCTATTTGAAGCAAATGTTACCATTTGTAAATTTAGGTAATTAGTGTAATGCGTTTTACGTACATGGTATTTGTTATTTAAAGCGCTGTCTCGCGCTATTTTACATCTCTGATGAAGCTTCCTGATACAGGACGCGAAAACGCTGTTTTTTGTGTTTTCAATAAATTCGAGCGTTAAGTTAACGAGTGGCTGGTCTTTTCCGTTTGTTGAGGATTCTCTGTTGTCACTAGTTTGTGCTCCTTTGTTTTTTTGCCATTAAAATATTGATTACTTTCATGAAATAATTTCTTATTGATTTTTTCCAAGCCGTTCTGTCTCATCTCAATCTTATTCTTCTAATATGTTTCTCACAGTCTTTATTTCCCACAGTCTTTATTTTTGTGTTTTCAATGCAGTTGTACCATATATAACTTTTCCCATAACAGTTTGATATCTTGTTTTCATTGGCAGTGCTCTAACAAACTTTATTAACACATAGTGGGCATGTAATAAAAATGTAGATGTTATGTAGTCCAATCTCGCCTACATTCTTACCCATGGGTTCGGAGCTGAACTTAGGTTCTGACTCGGCCATACTCTAGCTTGAAGTCTTTCAATTGGCTGGGCTAAGAGGTATCCCATGCTGCATTGCTCCCTTTCCCCAGATATCATTTGCCACTCGCAGAGCTCAGACATGGTCTCGCTCTTGGCTGTGGCTAAGTATAACTTTTTTGTCTTCTTTGACTAAACTTTTGCTCCAAAAGCTATTTTCATAGCTGTGTGTGTGTGTGTGTGTGCGTGTGCGTGTGTGTGTGTGTGTGTGTGTGTGTGTGTGTGTGTGTGTGTGTGTGTGTGTGTGTTGTGGTTTGTTGAAGCTGTTTGTGCTGCCTTTTGTGGTTTTCTATCTACTTTGTCTGGTATCCTGTCAACTATCTCCCTATGGGCTAGGCCCGTTTCAGTTAGAGGACCTAGTCCTCCCTTGGTTATCTGTTTTCCACCTTCTGTGCTTGTCTTGTGTTTAGGTACCTATTACCTCCGGGCTAGGGCCGTTTAAGTTAGAGGACCTAGTCCTTCCTCTTGTTTTTTCCTGTCAGGACCGTTGTAGTTAGAGGTCCGGGTGTTGCTGTCTGTAGTATATTAGTTTAGAGTTCCCGCACTTATTCCTTGTGTTAGTCTTACTGTGGTGTTTTATCAAGCATCCTGCTGACCATGTCTAAGGATACAAAAGAACATAAGCCTTCGGGCTTTAAGAAGTGTGGTAAATGTGGGTACAAGATGTCTATTACCGATGGACACTCTGTATTTGTTTATTGTTTGTGGGCTATACACCTTCAGGAGTCTTGTGCTTTTTGTCACACGTTCAGCCCTCGTGTTCTTCAAGAATGGAAGAGCAAACTGATTCTGAAGGGACTACTGAAACCCTCCTTTGAGGAAGATTTGGAGAGGTCTTCTAGTGCTAAGTCCTCTCCCTCTAAAAGAGACAAAACATCTCAGGCAAAAAAAAACTATCTCCGGCTCCATCTGTACTATCTGAGCCTCTGGAGAAAGTTAACAAATGTACTGTGGCATCCTCAGCTCCACTGTCTTTGGTGCCAAAGGAAGTTTCTGAAGCTACAGGGCCTACATCAGCTCCCAGCCTTTCAGTGCCGGTTACGGAGATACTAGCTTGGAGCCGGTCCACAGTATTTAGACCGGTTTCTCTTCCTCGCATGTCTCCTTCTGAGAGGAGGTCTAGACCTCCTACATTGTCCCTTAGGTCCTCCAGAACACTCTCTGATGTGGATAGAGTGGTGCAGAGACTGCTCCAATCACTGGTGCTGGCTAAATTGCTTTCGGCTCCAGCCCAGTCGGCTCCGGAGCCCATCACCCATCCATCATTGATAGATCCTCCGAGCAAATCCCAGCCTTCAGAGCCAGAGTGGTCAGCGCTGTCTGATGCTTCTAGGTCAGCTCTGATAGCCCATCCTGGCTTGTCGGCTCCGATCTCAGCTCCGACCCTGTCGGCTCCATCCAAGGGGTTCAGGACTCATGGTTCCTCAGTCGGACCCGAGGGGGAGGTCTTGGGACGCTCTTCAGCTCCTAGCCTCCCACTCGGTGCTTCAGCTCAGGTGAGCCTGACTCTTGCTGTGGACCTTGTCCCTTCTGCTCTGAGGGTTTCCATGGTTGGTCGATCATCGGAGCCGGGGGGGGGACCAGCTTTCGAGGTCATGCGGAACGTGCTGGCCAGATCCTCAGCTACATCATACAGCTCTGACACTCTTCCCCCTCCAGCTCCGGTATCAGTCTCTGATCACCCTCTATCTTTGGATAGCAGAGACCCAAGGCCTCAGGAGACCTCCATGAGTGGTCCCCTAATTTCTGAGGGCTCACCAGAGTTTGTGCCTGAGGAGCCACCTATAAAAAGAACATGCAAGAGGAAGCACATCGACTCCCAGGAAGAGTCTGTCACGTCAGACACCAACCTCGAGGAGGAATCAGAAGGGTCTCCCAAGTCGTCCTCTGAGGATATCTCGTTCGCTGATATCTTAGAGATCTTGAAACAGAGAGGTGACTGGCCCTCAAAACCCTCCTCTGAAGAGGCATCAGTGTTCCTGAAGGCCTTTGGGGCTCAGCCCTCCACCTTTTGGGTCTCTCCACCCTTCGACGAGCTCCTGAATCTGGTTTGTTGAAAGGTGTGGGAAAACTCTGACACTGTGGAACCAGTCCCCAGGAGACCCAACAAATTCCTGTCCGCCCCTGCTGACAAAGACTTTCTCATGAAAGGCTTCCCAGTTAGATGCCATGGTGGTGGCAACTGCCACCAAGAAGGAACTGGCTGAGACTTCATCTACTGTCCATCCCTCTAACAAGGAGTCTAGGACCATTGATCGGTATGGGAAGCATATGTTTTCTTCAGTGGCATTTACTCTGAGGTCGCTGAATTACTTTTCACATTTTACACGGCTCCAAAGAGATCTCCTGAAAGAGCTTGGAGATGCTCTGCAAGGTAACATTTCTGACGCAGTGGCTCATAAAGTCAATGCTCAGATGTCTACCCTAAATTCTGTTGCTAACTCCTCCATGAGGCTGATCTCTTAAGCAGCTAAAGGAGCGAGTAAGGCAGCGAGTTCCAGAGTTTCTCTCAGGAGGCACTCCTGGATGCGCCTCTGTAATTTTGCGGAGGCCTTCAAGTGTGCATTCACCAGTGCCCCATTTGATGGTTCCTCATTGTTTGGAACTCCCCCGCCGATCAAAAGAATCTCAGATGTTCCACCCAATCAAAGGAATTCCGCAGCTTCAGAAGTTCAAAAGCTGCTAGAAAAAGGAGCCATCCAGCATGTCTACTCATACCAGATCGGATTAGGGACTTACTCCAGATTCTTTTTGGTGCCAAAAAGAACAGGGGACCTGAGACCCATTTTGGATCTGAGCCGCTTGAACCTCCACGTGAAAAAGTCCAGGTTCTGAATGGTCACATTGCAATCTATTCTCCCATTGTTGGGAAAAGAAGTGTTGATGTGCTCCATCGACCTCAAGGATGCTTACTACCATATAAAAATGGACAGGGCATCCAGAAGTCATCTACGCTTCCAGCTGGGAGCCAGTCATTTTCAATTTCAAGCCCTGCTTTTTGGTCTCACCACAGCCCCCAGGGTGTTCAACAAATGTATGGCAGTGGTGACGGCTCACTTGAGACGTCAGGTATTCCAAGTGTTTCCGTACCTGGACGACTGGCTCCTTTCTGCCACCACCAGGCCTCTACTACTACAGACCAGAGATGCCACTATCAAGCTGAGTCAACAATTGGGTATCACTCTAAACTGGGAAAAGTCTGCCTTGTCGCCCTTGCAGTGTGTCACTTTTATTGGCGCTGAGTTAGACACCGTGCTCATGAGGGCATTTTTACCACAAGAAAACATTCAAGGTTTGCAACAACAGGTAAACACGTTACTCCCTTTAAAGAAAGTGAAGGCAAAAACAGTTCTCAAATTGTTAGGGACGATGGCTGCAAAAATGATGCTGGTTCCTCTTGCGAGGCTACACATGAGGCTCCTTCAGTGGCTGCTCTTCGCCCAGTGGTCTCTACAAAGTCTTCCACTTTCTCATCTCATAATGATCACAGACAGGTGCAAGCAAGATCTATGCTGGTGGCTTCACACCAGCAACCTCAATGTGGGAAAACCCTTTGTTCCATTCCCTCCTGTTGCCACAGTGACCACGGATGCCTCCCAGATGGGGTGGGGGGGCATTATCTCGGCAGTACAGTCCAAGGCACGTGGCAGGAACACGAGATACATCTGCATGTCAGTATCTTGGTGATGAGAGCAGTGCTACTAGCGTTGCAAGCACTTCAGAGCTTTCTTCCTCTCGGGACAATTGCGATCCACTCAGACAATATGTTGGTGGTATGGTATCTGAACAAACAGGGAGGAACCAGGTCGTATCCCCTTTGCAGTGAGGCCATTCGAGTGTGGCAGTGGGCAGTGTCTTCCCAACGTTTTCTTGTAGCAAAGCACATTCTGGGGAAGTCCAATGTGATCGCCGACAGGTTGAGCAGAGCTATTCTGATGCCTCACAAGTGGTCCCTGAACAGTCAAGTTGCGGAGCAGATTTTCCACAGATGGGGTTAGCCTTGCTGCGACCTATTTGCCATTCCCCTCAATACCAAGTGCAGCAGCTACTTCATCCTTATTCCCTCTCTGGGGGAGTCACCCAGGGACGCTCTAGTCCACGATTGGCCCTTCGGTCTACTTTATGCCTTCCTGCCTGTTCCTCTGCTGACAAAGGTTATTCAGAAAGTGCAATCCTTGGGAAGCAGAATGATTCTGATTGCTCCACAATAGCCTCATCAAATTTGGTTCCGCTTTCTCCATCCCTATCTCATAGACGCACCCTGGATTCTGGACCCACAGCCAGATCTAGTGACTCATATGTCAGGGCAGTTCCATCCCTCTCTTCAAACCCTCCAGTTGAAAGCCTGGCTACTCCACTTCCATTACTAGTCAGGCTTCATCATTTTTCTACAGAAGTGGTTCATATTCTTTCTTCTTCCCATAAGCCTTTGACCAGAAAGATTTATTCCAGTAAATGGAAAAAATTCTCCCTCTGGGCTCATGCAAGACAAATTGATTCTTATACAGCTCAAATCTCTTCAGTTCTGGAATTTCTTTCCATGCTTTTCAATCAGGGGTCAGTAGCCGCAACCATTAAAGTCCAGTTGGCGGTTATTTCCACTTTTCACGTCTCTAATGAACCCAGTCTAATGGCGCATAGACTTTGTAAGGCATTCTTGAAGGGCACTATGCTGTTCTTCCCTCCAGTCTTTGAACCGGTCATTCCTTGGGAATCTAAATGTTGTGCTACAGTGCCTCACCACTTCCCCCTTTGAGCCTGCAGCTACTTGTGAAATGAAATATTTGACTTGGAAAACTACTTTTTTGGAAGCCATCACTTCAGCTAGACGTGCCTCAGAGCTCCAAGCTTTGTCAATCAGACCGCCTTACTTGATTTTTCACAGGGACAGGGTTTCACTCAGACCAAACCCTTCCTTATCCATTGAACTGCCCGTATTTTTTCCAGAGTTCTCTAATAGGGCAGAATTTAAATATCACCAGATGGATGTTCACAGGCAGTTGCGGTTTTATTTACATAGAACGAAGGATCTTAGGAAATCAGATCAGCTGTTTGTCTCATTTTCAGAAAATAAGATTGGGTCTCCTGTTTCCAAAGTGACCTTGTCTAGATGGATCTCTAGTTGTATTTCCTTCATTTATGCCTCAGGTGGTAAGGATTTGCCATTTAGAGTGAAGGCTCATTCTACCCGATCTATGTCTACCTCTACAGCATTTCAGGCCAGGATGTCTATGGATGATATTTGCGCTGCGGCTACATGGGCATCTCCTTACACATTTATTACTCACTACAAATTGGATTTGGTATCCAGAGGCAGATCTTCCTTTGGTTCCACAGTGCTCAGGAGTATTTTCCACTGAGCCTCTCAGGGTTCAGGTGCTGGGGACACTGTCCCATGGGTAAGAATGTAGGCAAGATTGGACTACATAACATCAAGAAGTTATGTACTCACATTAACGTTCGATGTATGTAGTCCATCTTGCCTCACATTCTTCCTTACCCCTCCCTCCTTCCCCCATCCTGGAGGACCTAAAGGTTAGTTCTGGTTTTAGTACTCCCTTTATTATTGGAATGTTTTTCCTTTTCTTTGTGTCATGTGGTTGAAGGAGAGTGATTGAGTGATTGAGCTTGCAGCAACCATGATCTGGGGAAAGGGAGCAGTGCAGCATGGGATACCTCTTAGCCCAGCCAATTGAAAGACTTTGAGCTAGAGTATGGCTGAGTCGGAGCCGAGGTTCGGCTCTGAACCCACGGGTAAGAATGTGAGGTGAGATGGACTACATACACTGAACTTTATGGTGAGTACATAACTTCTTGTTTTTAAATAACATGTTTGAATATTTTTAGGATGTTATTGGTGTAAGTTTATTCAAGAATTTCTACATGTTATATTGAGTGCAACAGGATTATAAGCCAGAACATGGTATCTGTTAACTTATGATTTAATTTAGTTTTATTGATTATATAATGATTTAGGTGCTTTTTTTCCAATTAACTTGGTAACTACTCGATAAGTAGTGTGTTATAGTTTTAATGCTGAATACATTTATATAATATATTATTTTGGGAAAACCCAGTCTCTCTTTATCCTATTTCTCCTGATATGATTCTCAAAAGCTATTCTAGGTTTTAGTTTACCATTAAAATGTATTAGTAATTTATCAGTTTTATTTGTTTGCGTTTTAGCAGAAAACTAAGCCCCAGTTTTGGCAACATAATCATTTTATTAAGGAAAAAAACTATCATCAAATGAAAAGAGTAATTTATTCACTTTATTAAAGTTTTGTATAATTTTATTTGGAGTTTACTTGTAATATTTATTGAATATTAGTTTTAAGAGTTGTTTCTAATTATGAGTTATTCCTAAATATCAGTGTTCACCTTGTCATATAAGTTATATATTTCTTTAAATTTCAGCCTGTTATTTTGTTCAGGATTCATAATTATTTAATTTTACTATCATTGTAATTAAAACTAGATATCTTGTTAAAGTTATTTTCTGAATTTGACAACATGAAGAATCATTATCTACTAATGCTAAAAGAATATAGTCTGCAACTTACACCTTTAATTTAAAAATGATTTCTTAAATTTGCCAGTGTTCCTTAAGAAGGTAAATAGTGTATGTGGTAGTGGACAGTGCTTTTCTTAATTATCTGTTGTTCCTGAAATTAGGGGAACAATTTTAATACATGTTATATTGTCTTTTTGTAATATTTGCAGTAAATTCATAACTGTTTTAGAGAATCCATATATATCTAATGCCATCCATAAATAAATAATCCTGATTGATTTTGTTGTAAGGTTTTATAATACCTAAACTAAATAGTGCTAGTTCTTCTTCAGTATTATCTAAATAGCCAATAGCAGATATATGTTTTATAATGCCCTGGGTTTGTCTCTTCATAAAACTAATTTGATCATTGTCTGTCCATTGTGGTACATATTGCACTATTCTGTCAGCAAATATTGAGAGAAATCTTTTATAATGTACATCTAACAAAGTTATTGGTCAGTTAGATGAACAATCACCTGGATTTTTATTTTGATTTAATGCGGTGGTAGTTAGAGTATTTCCACTAAACAGACAATTAACTGTTTTATGTGCATTAAGTAATCACTAAATTACTTTATTGAGGATATTTTATAAATTTAATTTGTTGTATAACTTATTATCAATGTATTCTTCTAACACATAATTACTGTATTCATTGAATGTGTACTTAATGTCCTTGTTAATATGTGTTTGTATTGTATTCATTTTGTTACATTTTACATATTTTTTCTTAATGCTCACTATACTTTTATACTTGTCACTTTTCTATGTCTTTTAGGGCATTTAATACATTCAATTCGGTGTAATTTGTTCTATTTAATAACTTCATTCTATTACCTAATTTATCTAACTTTAAGGAATTGATATATGAGGTAAGTGTCAGTTTTTTATACTATAGTTTCATCTTTGCATTGTAGTATTTTTGGTATTTTATGTTTAAAAAAATTACCAAAACTAAAGATGTTTTGTCTCCTTTTTGAATCTTTAGTTTTATTAATTTTGTTTTATAAATAATTGTTTGCCATATTCTTTAAATTTGGTCCATATTGAAAATTTGCCCTATATAAACTTTTAGTGTTTCCCACAAAATACCATTTATTCATAACATCGATAAGCTAAAAAAAATTTAAATATTAAACATGTCTCTGATAGACAAAAGCAGAAAGTAATGTCCAAACTAAAGTACCACCCACATAACCTCTGTGAGCATCCCAAAATACTCCCTCCAAATAAAAGCCCATGTTACATAGGAACACGGATGTGAAGGACTGCATGGCTAGGCTTATAAAGGCCTTAGTGGTCAATAGCCTGATATATAATGATGAATCTGTGAGCCTATGGACAAGCATACTTACTATTCCATCAAAGGTGCATATTACAGCATAATTAAGGCATGCAGTCTAGTTGTTTAATACCTTCTAGCTTTTAAATATGCCAAACCGAACAGGAGATTTACACCATCATAACATTTTTTTGTCTCTAGCATTATAGAGGATTTTTAAATGATTAAATTCACTGTATTGGAAAGAAGTCACGTTTCTTACTTTTTAAATGCAAAATTAATATACACTTTTCTGTTATCATAACTTTAATTACATTAGCCTTTCACTGATTCCTGAGTAGTTGTATGTCCAAGAACACCCATGATGCTCTTAAGTGAAGCCAGGGCAAAATAGGGGGAATTTATTTTATAAGGAATAGTAAGATGGCTGGTGCACCAGATGAACTGTTGGAAACTCTTTGCAGAAATAAGAAAAGCAGCCAACTATATGGCATTGTTAAATGTATTTAGATGGAGAAGTAAGGCATAATGATAGGTTAGAGTTTTTGTGACGTTCATTATTGTAATTATTTGTAACAACCATGCATTATTGGTTTACTGCAGTTAGAAATTAAAAAAAAGGTTTTGTGCAATGACGTAGTAACATGCAATTTACATTGTAAGCCTCATGTCAAGAAAACACATTCTTACACACTGTTTTATTTTTCTTTTAAGTCAACAGGAATGCAGATTTCTCTGAGATCAAGAGTCTACAGTCATCCTATAAGAAACCCCAGGATGCTGAATTTAACATACCACTCTTAGATAAGATGTCAATCACAAGGGAAAACACAGTGTATTCTGAAACCAGACGTAACTGCAAGGAAATTAAGAATAGGTTTATCAAAAAAAAACAAAATAGAAACGCATCTACAAACTTCCATGGAAATAACATGTAGTCAGCTTAATCTCAACAACAGTGTAACATTCAATATTAATGATTTAACTGATCGATTAAGTCACAGGGGGGAAAGACAAAAGAATACAGTGGCACTAAGTGAACAGATATGCAATAAAGATAAACTTTACAAATGTGTCACATGTGGCAAGAGTTTTACAAGAAGAAAGACTTTAACAGTGCACATGAAAATTCACACTGATCAGAAGCCCTACAAATGTACTATATGTGACAAGGGTTTTAAACAGAGCAGTCATATGCTACGCCATCAAAGGACCCACAGTGGAGAGAAGCCCTACAAATGCAGTGTGTGTGACAAGAGGTTTACACAGAAGAGTAATATGGTACTTCATCAGCATATCCACACAGGGCACAAGCCCTACAAGTGCACCATGTGTGACAAGAGGTTTACACGGAAGAGTGATATGGTACTTCATCAGCATATCCACACAGGGCACAAGCCCTATAAATGCACCATATGTGACAAGGGTTTTAAATGCAAAAGCACTGTGAAAACTCATCAGTCAATCCATGCAGGACAGAAACCTTATAAATGCAATGTTTGTGGAAAGAGTTATGTATACAACATGAGTGTGAAATATCATCAGAGGATACACGCTGGACAAAAACCCTATAAATGTACCACATGTGACAAAGCCTTTATGTGGAAGAATCGGCTTGTAAAACATCAGTATATCCATACTGGGCAGAAACCCCACAAATGTACAATGTGTGACAAGACTTTCAGAGACAGACGAGGTATGGTAAATCATCAGTTAGTTCACACTGGTCTGAAACCTTATAAATGTGTTACATGTCACAAGGGCTTTGTGGACAAAAGAAGCATTGCAGTGCATCAGTTTATTCACACGGGGCAGAAACCCCACAAATGTACAATGTGTGACAAGTCTTTCAGAGACAAACGTGGTATGTTAAATCATCAGTCAGTCCACACTGGTCTGAAACCTTATAAATGTATCACATGTCACAAGGGCTATGTGGATAAACGAAAGCTGGAAGTGCATCAATTTCTGCACACAGGGCAGAAACCCTATAAATGCACCATGTGTGACAAGAGTTTTGCATAGAAGAATCAGATGATAAGTCATCAGAGTATCCACACACAACAGAAAAACTACAAATGTTCCACATGTGGTAAGAGTTTTAGATACAAGAGTAGTATGTATACGCACCACAATATACACATGGGGCAGAAACCCTATAAATGTACCATGTGTAATAAAAGTTTTGCACAGAAGAGTCAGATGGTAAATCATCAGAGTGTCCACACAGGACAGAAAAACTACAAATGTGCCACATGTGGTAAGAGTTTTAATCAGAAGTGCAGTATGGACAGGCATCAGAATATACACACAGGGCAGAAACCCTATAAGTGCACCATGTGTGATAAGAGTTTTAAACGGAAGGATCACATGGTAAAACACCAATATATACACACTGGAGAGAAGCCCTATAAATGTACCATGTGTGACAAAAGTTTTAAGCAGAAGTACAGTTTGAACTGTCATCAGCGTATCCACACAGGGTCCCAATGCAGAGATGAAAAGTCAGCAAACAAAGGAGAGTCGTAGTGCTGAAACTGAATTCATTCTCAAGTCTTAGTGAGTACCTTTGCAAGGTGGACCCTGTTTTTCACAAAATCTTACCAAGGTGACACTGATGTATAGACTGTATTTATATAGCATATATCATGGACAGAAGTAAGTCAAAAACAAAAAAGATAGCTAGGTGCGCATGACCCAGGATAAAAAAGTGCCCGATCCTGGTAGGCGCACTGATACCAGGACTGAAATAAATGACAGTGTAGAATCCTCAAAATATGGAAACATTCCTACAATGGGGCCAGGCCCAGGGAGAAGATGGCCCCCCTGTTGTAGAACGAAGGGGCAATTCACAAAAATTGATTGGCCAAAGGAGATCCATAAAGATGATAGAGTGGACTGTTGAGGATAAAAAAGAAATTATGTATTGTTACTATTATGCAAAAAGCCCAGAATTTCCAGACACAAGCTATATAAAACAATTAAGAGAGAAATTACAGGAAAGAAAAATACTTCCGCAGGAAAAACTTTCAGAAGCTACAAATAAAAATTTGCATTCATTAATACAACAGATTTTTGAAAAACAGTATATAGACCAAGAAACTTTGGAAAAAGAAGCATCTGAGGAAGTGCAAAAATATAAACAACAAAACCTAGAGATATTTGAAAAATATAAAAAATATTGACATGGGAAAGAAAGAGAGATTTTATATGGTGCAATATTTATGCAAAGGAGAAAGCCATGTTAACTAATATAAATAAGGCAGCCCCAAAGATTTTTTGATGAGAAATACAGGCAAAGGCATCCAGATATGGAAAATTTCACAAAAATATATCACAAAGATGTGATGTGGAAAAGAAGATTAGTAAAGCAGAAGTTAAAGAAATAGAAGTTGAAGTTAAGGAGTGTCTGCAAAGCGAAGGATTTAATGTAGAAGATCTAACACAGGCTACATCACTGTGTGATGGAGTGAGTCTTCGGAATAAGGAAAAGCAAGAAGATCAGGAGACGTGAAGAAGAAATATGGACATGGGAAAGAAAAAGAGATTTAATATGGTGTAATATTTATACAAAGGAAAAAGCAAAATTAACCAATACAAAAAGAGCAGCACCAAAGATGTTTGAAGAGAAATACAGGCAAAGGAATCCAGATATGGAAAATTTCACAGTACAGAAAATAAGAAGATTAAGAGGAAAAGTAGAAAAAGAGATCAGTAATGGAGAAGTCAAAGATATAGAAAATGAGGTTATGGAGCACCTGCAAAGAGAAGAATTCAGTGTATAAACTCCAATACAGAAAGCCCCACAACAGGCTAAAGTAATGGATATCGAAATTAAGGGGAAACCAGTGGAACAGGAAGTAATTGGTCAGGTGCCATATCAAGATATTTTGGAGCCTATGAGTGGACACAAGATGCAACACCACGACAATCAAAGCTGACTGTTTATTGATGTAACACAAGCAAAAAAATAAAAACTAGTAGTAAGCACTTTCACGTTCAACAGAACGCTTTATCAGACTTAATGTACCATAACTTCTGTCAATTAAATACAAATGAATGCCTCATGAATGACTAATCAAAATCAGCATCCAATTAATAAAAAACATCAAATCTTCTCAATCATATAAAATCACTTCATAGCATTGGAGCTTGATCAATATATTTCTATACGTATAAAAAACATAAGTATATTAAAGATTCTTAAAACAGTGTCAGACCTGTGAAAAAAATATATGTATAAAAATGAAAAATATAAAGAATTGTACTAAAAGGAGGAAATTCAACACAATTTGGTTTTATCATCTACATGCTGCTGTTTTAATACCCACAAGGATATTTTGCTTATATAGATACACACCTTCTTATAGATATTTTACATATCTCTTATTTTTTATATATATATATATTTTCTTATATATATTTTTATGCAGTATCAATGTAGGTTCAGTGTTTTATACAGGAGTCCTTTATGGGCTTGGTGATTTATACATGTTGTCATCCAGATTTTAAGTTATGCTGTATTACCTCCTTTTAGTGCCACTTATTCTTTCTTTATATTTTTGATTTTTTATACATATATTTTTTCACTATTATTCACAGGTCTGACACTGTTTTAAGAATGTTTAATATACTTTTTATACATATAGGAATATATTGATAAAGCTCCAGTGCTATGAAATGATTTTATATGAATGATAAGATTTGATGTTTATTAATTGGATGTTGATTTTGATTGGTCATTCATGAGGTATTCATTTGTATTTAATTGAGAGAAGTTATGGTACATTCATTAAGTCTGATGAAGTGTTCTGTTGAATGTGAAAGTGCTGACTACTAGTTTTTATTTTTTTGCTTGTTTTATCTCAAACAGTCAGCTTTGATTGTCTTTGTGTTGCCTCTTGTGTCCACTCATGAAATTTTCTGTTTCTCTTAAGAGGCACTTTATCCTTGACTGTTTTACTTGGACTTTAAATTTTGGGGCCTTCCACAGAAAACCAATATAAACATTCACTTGAAGCTTGACAGGAAACTGTGGAAACTCTGATGCAGTTAATATTAAGTGATAGGCCAGTGAATTCCCATATGACAGAGCAACAGATGACACAGGATGAAATTCAAGAGAAGGTGCTACAGTAAGGTGTTATAGAACTTCCTATAGAATGCCCACAGGAAATGGAAAGCAAGGGATGTGCCCTCAGTTTGGAAGAAAATGAGCTAAGAGAAGAGTTGCTTGAGTTAATGGACATGGATAGATATATTAAGATCAATGAGATAAATAGACTGCAGAAGGTCAATAAAACCTATAATGCAGTAATTAGACTGGCCATAGAGATCCATGTGATTTAACAGACATAAACAGGATATATTACTGTGCTGCTAAATTAATAACTGATAAAGTTCTACCACGAGAATAAAGGGCAGTGAGTGAATGGAAGGGGAGAAATTGAATACCATCATGGAAGTATCGAATAGAGAAAACTATAAAGCAATTAAGACAAGAAGTGTCATTGTTAGAAGATTATAGAAGGGGGAATAGATCAACAAAATTACTAAGAAGGATAAATGTAATTAAATCAATGCACAATATTAGAACAAATCAGGATCTGTCATGTACTATCGTGAATAACAAATTAAAAATTTCAGCACAGGTGGAAAAACTTACAAGATATACAGATAAAATAAGGGAAAAGTACAAAATAAGCAATTTATTGATGACCCAAAAAAGTTTTATAGAGAATTGGGAAACAAGGTAATAGGAATTGAAAGACTGCCAAAAAAAAGAAAGTAGATACATTTTGGAGAAGTATCTATGAAGATCCTGTGGAACATAACAAAGATGCTAAATGAATAGAAGTAATAAAAGAAAGAATAAGAAGTTTAAAGGTACAGGATATGAAATGGGATGAAGTAACAGCCAGAGAAATTGAAATAAAGAAAGAATGAAGAAAAGCTTCTAACTGGAAAACCGCAGACCGGGATGCAGTACCTAACTTTTGGTTAAAGGTATTACCATCTTTGCACGACAATTTAGCCATGAGTAAAAACTATTTATATGAGCGCCCCAAACAGACACCGCACTGGCTAACAACAAGCAAAACTATTTTCTTACTTAAGTGTGAACCTGCAAGCTACCCTAAAAATTATAGACCAATAACATGCCTTCCAACAGCATATAAACTATACACGGGAATTGATGCTGAGAGAATTTATAGTCATTTAGAAGAAAACTCAATTATGACAGTAGAACAAAAGGGCAATAAAAGAAAGTCATATGGAACAAAGGATCATTTGTTGTTAAATTAAGTTATATTGGAGAACTGTAAAAAAGCAAAGAATCTAAGTATGGCATGGATTGACTACAATAAAGCATTTGATAGTATCCTACATTTGAGGATAAAAGAGTGCTTAAAAATGTATAAGATACACCCTACACTGATTGAGTACATTACAGTGACCATGAAACAATGGCAGACTATTTTGCAATTAACCCATGGTAAATGACAGATTATTATCCCAGGGATAAAAATTCAAAGGGGGATACTCCAAGGTGACTCTGTCACCATTGCTATTCTGCCTTGCCATTAACCCATTAAGCTGTTTACTGAACAGCTTAGGCCATGGCTACAATTTGGCTCCTGAAAAACAAAGTCTAATGACTTCTCATCTACTCTTTGTCAATGATTTAAAACTGTATAGCTCATCAGATGAAGAACTGAAAGCACAGCTGCAGGTTGTCAAAACTTCTTCAGATGTTATTAAAATGTCATTTGGCCTTGAGAAATGTGCAAAAGCAACCTTTAAAGGTGGAAAACTGCAGCACCAGGAAAACATCTGTTTGGGACAAGAATGTGATATAAAAAAAACTTGAGCAAGAGGGAGTGTATAAATACTTGGAAATTGATGAAGGATCAACAATAAAACATGAACAAATGCGAATAAAACTTAGCAAGGAATACTTTAGAAGACTTAAATTAATCCTGAAAACAGCATTGACATCAAGAAACAAGATCCAAGCTATAAACCAGTTTGCTCTTCCTGTCCTAACTTACAGTTTTGGAGTGATTGACTGGCCCCAAAAAGTGATTGATAGATTAGATATTAAAACAAGAAGGATGCATCATGCTCATCAAATGATTTATAAAAATCAGTGTATACCGAGATTATATATTCCTCGTTCTGAAGAAGGGACGGGCCTCCTTGAAACTGATTACATGTATAGATCTGCAATTGTGGGACTTCACTCATATCTACTGATCTTGCAAGATCCAAATGTAGTGAAAGTTTTGAAACATGAGGAGAATAAATCTAAGATGACTTCTCTGCTTAATCTAGCACAAGCATATCGACATCAAGCAGGACTAGAAATCAACACAGAAGTAGATAAAAACCAGGCAGCAACTAAAAAACAAAAGAAAGAATATAAGGTAAAGGGCCAGATGAGAAGGCAAGAAATGTGGAAAAAGCATAAATATAGTTGCAAATATACAAAACCTCTGGATGAACCTCATGTTGATCAGGAACGAATGCAGGAATGGTTAAGGAGGGGCAAATTCAAACCAAGAAATGAAAGATTAATATTGGCAGACCAAGACAGTTTACTACATACATTCTGGTTTACAAAGTCCATTGAACATGTGGGAGAAACAGACAAATGAATGTTTTGTAAAACCGAATTGGAAACAGTCATACACCTTGCTGCTGGTTGTGACACACTAATGGCAGAACGACTGTATACTGAAAGGCATAGTAATGTGGCGAGACTATTACACTGGGGATTGTGCAAGCATTATGGTATCAACATGGCTGAAAAACACTGGAAACATGAGCCACAAAGCATCATAGAAAATGATGAGGTTTATATCACATGGGATCACCCATTACCAACAGTTCAAATGATCGATGCTAGAAAAATGGATATAGTGGTCCAAGAAAAGAAGACAAAAGTAGCATTGCTCATTGAAATAGTCACACCCAGTGACTACATTGTCTTGCATACAGAGAGACACAAAGTCATAAAATATCAGGATCTGCAGGCAGAAACGAGAGCAATGTGGAAGAAAGATACCTGGACAGTTCCAATAGTAGTAGGAGCAACTGGCCTTATAAAAAAGAATCTACAATCATATTTAGATGTTACCAATCCATGTAACCCCATATAAACTGCAGAAGGAGTCCTTACTGGGCACATTGCGGGTGCTGCAAAAAGCACTACTGGCTGACATCAAAGACTGAAACAATACTAATTTCAGGAACTTTAATCGCACTTTGACTTAGGAATTGGATCCATTCCCATCATGGTATTAGAAACACAAACACTTGGAGAAATTAAACCGGCAGTTAATGGAGAGATGAAAAGTCAGCAAACAAAGGAGAGCAGTAGTGCTGAAACTGAATTCATCATCAAGTCTTGGTGAATACCTTCGTGAGGTGGACCCTGTTTTTCACAAAACCTCACCAGGGCGACACTGATATATAGACTGTATTTATACAGCATATTTCATGGAGAGAAGTAAAAAAACAAAAAAAGATAGCTGGGTGCACATGACCCAGGTTAAAAAAAGTCCCCAATCCTGGTAGGTGCACTGGTGCCAGGGCTGGAAAAAATGACAGTGTAAAATCCTCAAAATATGGACACTTTCCTACAATGGGGCCAGGCCCAGGAGTAGGATGGTTCCCTGTTGTAGAAGGAAGGAGCAGTCCACAAAAACTGATTGGCCATAGAAGAACCATAAAGACAAGAGAGTGGACTATTGAGGACAAAAAAGAAAATATGTATTGTTACTGTAATGTAAAAAGCCCAGAATTTCCAGACACAAGATGTACAAAATGACTGAGAGAAATTAGAGGAAAGAAAAATACTTCCACGGGAAAAACTTTCAGAAGCTTCAAATAAAAATTTGCGTTCATTAATGCAACAGATTTTTGAAAAACAGTATATAGATCAAGAATCATTGATCTGTTTGCAAAAAGAGGTATCTGAGGAAGTGCAAAAATATAAACAACAAAACCTAGAGATATTTGAAAAATATAAAAAAGAAATATGGACATGGGAAAGAAAGAGAGATTTGATATGGTGCAATATTTATGCAATGAAAAAAGCCAAATTAACTAATATAGAGAAGGCAGGCCAAAGATATTCGAAGAGAAATACAGGCAAAGGAATCCAGATATGGAAAATTTCACAATAAAAAAAATTATATCACAAAGATGTAATGTGGAAAAGAAGATTAGTAAAGCAGAAATTAAAGAAATAGAAGCTGAAGTTAAGGAGTGTCTGGGAAGTGAAGGATTAGTGTAGAAGGTCTAACACAGGCTACATTGCAGCATGATGGAGCGAGTCCCCAGAATAAGGAAAAGCAAGAAGATCAGTAGACATCTGAAGATGAAATATGGACATGGGAAAGGAAAAAAGATGGTGTAATATTTATGCAAAATTAACCAATACAAAAAGAGTAGCACCAAAGATATTTGAAGAGAAGTACAGGCAAAGGAATATGGATATGGAAAACGTTATAGTACAAAAAATAAGAAGATTTAAGAGGAAAAGTAGAAAAAGAGGTTAGTAATGGAGAAGTAATAAAATAGAAATTGAGGTTATGGAGTACCTGCAAAGAGAAGGACTCTGTGTAGAAAATCCAATACAGAAAGGACCACAACAGGATAAAGAAATGGCTATCCAAATTAAGGGGAAACCAGTGAAACAGGAAGCAATTGGTCAGGTGCCATATCAAGATGTTTTGGAGCCTTCCACAGGAAACCAGTATAAATGTTCACTTGAAGCTAGACAGCAAGGAAAGGAACACAAAAGTCTGGAAACTCTGATGCAGTTAATGCTGCGTAGTGATAGGCCAGTGAATTCCCATATGACAGAGCAACAGATGACACAGGATGAAATTCAGGAGAAGATGCCACAGGAAGATGTTATAGAACTTTCTATAATAATGCAAGGAGGACATGGAAAACAAGGGATGTGCCCACAGTATGGAAGAAAATTAACTAAGAGAAAAGTTGCTTGATTTAATGGACTTTGATAGATATATTAGAATCAATGAGAGAAATAGACTGCAGATGGTCAATAAAACCCAAAAAGTAAGAAGTCTGATAAAACAAATGAATGCAGTAATTAGGACTGTCCATTGAGATCCATGTGATATAATAGAAGTAAACCGGATATATTACTGTGCTGCTAAATTAATAACTGATAAAGTTCTACCACAAGAACACAGAACAATGAGGGAAAGGAAGGGGAGAAATCAAATACCATCATGGACGTATTGAATAGAGAAAAATATAACGCAATTAAGACAAGAAGTGTCATTGTTGGAAGATTATAGAACAGGTAATACATCAACAAAAATACTAAGAAAGATCAATGTGATTAAAGGAATGTGTACAGTATTAGAACAGATGAGGATCTATCATGCACTATTGCGAATAACAAGCTAAACATTTCAGCAGAGGCAGAAAAACCTAGAAGATACAGATAAATATAAGGAAAAAGGAAAAAGTTCAAAATAAGCCATTTATTGATGACCCAAAAAAAATTATCGAGAATTGGAAATAAGGTAAACAGAATTGAAAGACCACCAAAAAAAAGAGGAAGTAGATACATTTTGGAGAAGTATCCATGAAGATCCTATGGAACACAACAAAAATGCTAAATGGATGGAAGAAGTAAAAGAAAGAATAAGAAATTTAAAGGTGCAGGATATGAAATGGGATGAAATAACAGCCAGAGAGATTGAAACAAAGTTAATAAAAGCTTCTAACTGGAAAGTACCTAACTTTTGGTTAAAAGTATTAACATCTTTGCATGAGGATTTAGCCATGAGTAAGAACTATTTATAGTGCACCTTGAATAAATGGGTTCCCATCAGCATCTCAAACACTGACAATATTGAATCCGATATTGTCCCCTCGAAAATGCCGAAAGTGCAGAACATCGAATGGGTAAACAGAAATCTCTGTAAGGGGAGATTTCCATTTACTTCAATGTAGTGCGGTCTCAGAGTTTGTATATTTAAGTAGCGGGGCTGTGGGGGGCACAGGGGGCTTGCCCCCCCTGCCTACACCCTTTAGTTTTTTTTTTTTTTTGTATCTGCATTTGAAAATTGAATAGTTCAATCATGTCAGTGAGACACTTAGTGATTTGGACTATTACATTTTTCGAAATGCTGATATAGACCCGAATAAATACCAGACTGGCTAACAACAGGTCACACAATGCCCCTACTTAAGAGTGAACCTGCAAGCTACCCTAAAAATTATAGACCAATAACTTGCCTTCCAAGAATGTATAGACTATACGCAGGAATTGACACCGACAACAGTTTATACTCATTTAGAAGAAAACTCAATTATGGCAGTAGAACAAAAGAGCAATAAAAGAAAGTTATATGGAGCAAGGGATCATTTGTTAAAGTTATAGTGCAGAACTGTAAAAAGGGGAAGTATGGCATGGCTTGACTACAAAAAATAATTTGATAGTATCCCATATTCATGGATAAAAGAGTGCTTAAAAATATATAAGATACACCCTACACTAACCACATTACAGTGACCATGAAACAGTGTCAGATCACTTTGCAATTAGGCTATGATAAAGGACAGATTATTATCCCAGGGGTAAAAATTCAAAGGGGGATATTTCAGGGTGACTCCTTATCACCTTTGCTATTCTACCTTGCTATTAACCCATTAAGCTGTTAATTTAACAGCTTAGGCCATGGCTACAATCTGTCTCCTAGAAAACAACAAAGCCTAATGACTTCTCATCTTCTCTTTGTCAATGATTTAAAACTGTATAGCTCGTCAGATGAGGAATTTAAAGCATATGTCAAAACTTTTTCAGATGATATAAGAATGTCATTTGGTCTTGATAAATGTGCAAAAGCAACCTTCAAAACAGGAAAACTACAGCACCAGGAGAACATCATTTTGAGACAAGAATGTGATATAAAAGAACTTAAGTAAGAGGGAGTGTATAAATATTTGGGAATTGATGAAGGATCAACAATAAAACATGAACAAATGCGAATATAACTGAGTAAGGAATACTTTAGAAGACTTTAATTAATCCTGAAAACAGCATTGACAAGTAAGGTATCATTGTTGGAATCGATGTGGTTGAAAAACACTAGAAACATGAGCCACAAAATGTCATAGAAAATTATGAAGTTTATAGCACATGGAATCACCCATTATCAGCAGTTCAAAAGATCGATGTTACAAAACCAGATATAGTGGTCCAAGAAAAGAAGACAAAAGTAGCATTGATCATTGAAATCACTACAGCCACTCACTATAGTGTCTTGCATACAGAGAGACACAAAGTCACAAAATATCAGGATGTGCAGGCAGAAACGTGAGTGATGTGATAGAAAGATACCCAGACAATTCCTATAGTAGTAGGAGCAATGGGCCTTATAAAAAAGAATTTACAGTCATATTTAGATATGTTACCAATTCATGTTAGTTAGTTATACGAATTACAGAAGGAGTCATTATGGGGCACATTGCGGGTGCTGCTAACAGCACTTTTGGTTAACATCAAATAGAGAGACAATACTAATTTCATGAACTTTTGTCATACTTTGACTAAGGAATGGGGTCCATTCCCATCATGGTATTAGAAACCCAAAAGACTTGGAGAAATTAAATTAAAAAGGCAAAAAAGTAACAAACTAATACAGTGGATGTGAATTGAAATGAAGACTGTTACACAGGTAAAGTTGAGAAAGGTTCCCAACAGAAAAACACGAGGCATGCACACTGTACCAAAGGTTATGTTAACAGTATGAAAATCTTTGCACTATGATTTAATGTTGAGAAAAAAATGCCCATGGGTGCACCTTGAAATGACTGACACCAGTCTGGATAACAGTGGGAGAACAGTTGCATACTTAAAATTGAACGATTACCCTATAAACTATTCAGTAACTTGTCTTCCAACAACAACATATAAACTTACAGGAATTGATGCAGGCCTATATACTTAGTCATTTAGATAAAAACTAGATTGTGACATTAGAGGAGAAAGGGAATAAAAGAGATCCTTACTGAACTAAGGATCATCTTTAGCTAAACACCACCATAATGGAGACTTGTAAAAAGAACAGAAATCTCAGTATGGCATGGATAGATTACAAAACAAAGCATTTAATGGTATTCCTCACTCATGCATTATAGAATACTCCCAAATGTACATGAGTCACCACACATTTATACATTATGTTGTAATTACTATAAAAAAGTGGCAAACCACTTTGCAGTTGAACCATGAAAATGCGACTAATTACTCTCCAGGGTGTAAAAATACAGTCTGGAATATTCCAAGGTGTTTTTTTTTTTTTTTAATAACCATTACCATTTTGTTACTTTGCTCTCAATCTTTTAAGCTGTTTACTTAGCCTAAGTTATGGACTTGGTCTGACTGCAAGAACATTTTCTTGTCGGAAGACATGACAACTGCCTTTTTGGATTATCTAAGAATGCATTGCTCATCTAACAAACATCTGAAAGTTCAGCTACAAGTCATTAAAACCCTTTCAGATGTAATACGAATATAATTTGGTTTCAACAAATATGGTAAAGCAAAATTTATTGCAGGAAATTTGAATAATCCATAAAATATAAACCTTGTGAAGGAATGAGGTATAAAAACATTGCAAAAGAGGGTGTATGTAAATATCTAGGAATAAATGAAGGGGCAGCAATACAACATGAACAGATGTGAACAAAGCTTAGTAAGAAATGTTTTACAAGACTGAAACTAATACTGAAAACTGTTTTGATGTCTAGGAATAAGGTTCAAGCTCTAAACAAACCTGTACTTCCTGTTCTAACTTACAGCTTTGGTGTTATTGACTGGGCTCTGAAAAAGCACTAGATGAGTATGAAAGGAAATCAAAAAAGCTGCTTTATACTCTTCAGATGATATGCAAGAACCATTGTTTGGCTTAAATATATATCCCTTTGACTGGATGAGGCATGGGCATCCTTGAAATTGACCTCATGTATCGATTGTTGTTTGAGGTTTGCATATAAATTTATTACCATCATCTGAGCCAAACATAGTAAAACTTCTGTACTATGAAGAAAACAAGTCTAAGATGACATATTTGCCCAATATTAGGAAAAGCATGGAGATCAAATGAGAACTGGACAAAAATCAGGTCACAGTAAAAAGTGCTAAAAAAGGAAGAATACGAATAATGTGATCGGGAAAAAATGAGAAAATGAAAAGAACAGAAATGTAGTGGTACTGGCAAAACCACACAGGCAAGGCAAATTCAAACCAGAAGATGAAATAGTAATAAAGCAGGTCAAGTTAGTGGACTATGTACCCCATTCTTCACAAAATCCACAGAAAGGATAGGAACTACAGACAAAGGTTTTGCAGTACATAATTGAAACAGTCACTCATCTTGTTGCAAGTTGTGATACACTAATATGTGAAATGTTGTATACTAAAAGACTTAATGTGGCAAGGTTCTTACACTAGAGATGGTGCAAACAGTGTAACATACAAGTTGCTGCAGGGCATTGAAAACATGAACCATAAAGGATTACTGAAAAATACAGAACTAATGATCATGTGGGATCATCCAATAACAACAGCTTAGAAGTTTGAAGCAAGAAAACCAGATGTTGTAGTTAGTATAAAGGAGAAAAAATGTGGCACTGAGTCTGAAAATCCTTACTCTCTGAGACTAGTATCTTAATAACTGAAATTTTTAAAGTTATAAAATATTAAGGCATGTAAGCAGAAACTATGGCAATATGGAAAAATGACATATAGAGAAATGGAAGGTCATAAAATACCAATATTTGCAAGCAGACATGAGAGCAGTATGGAAGAAAGATACACAGATGATTTGTGTAGTAGTAGGAGCAACAGGACTAATAAATCCTACATAACTCTGCTACCCATATGTGTATCCCATACGAATTACAGAAGGAGAAAATACTAATAAATCCGACATAAATATACTACCTATATGTGTATCCCGTATGAATTACAGAATAAGGAAATACTAATAAATCCTACATAAATATGCTACCTATACTTGTATCCCATATGAATTACAGAAGAAGGAAATACTAATAAATCCTACATAAATATGCTACCTACATGTGTATCCTGTATGAATTACAGAAGGAGGAAGTACTAATAAAGCCTATATAAGTATGCTACCCATATGTGTATCCCATAGGAATTATAGAAGGAGGGAATTCTGAGCATGTTGCAGGTTCTGAGAAGAGCATCTTGGCTTGAGATCAAAGACTGAAATTATACTAATTTCATGAATTCTAATTATACCTTGACTTATGAATGAGGTCCCTACCTGTCATGGTATTAGAAATCCAAAACATTTGGAGAAGTTAAACTGAGTCCATGGAGGTGTGTGTGGGGGATGAAACAGTGCAGAAAAGGAAAATGAATTTAGTTTGATGTGAATTAATGTTCAGACCTTGGTGCATGCCTTCAAGTAGTGGTTCTTGTTATTTACTGAGTTCTACCAACTGATGTATGCTATTGTTTATGTCATGGAAAAGATGAAAGTAAAAATATAAGTTGTGTGCATTTTTGTAGGCACTACATAAGCAATAAACTAAGGCTGTTAATGTAACTAGTGCAACATTATTTATCAGTGACAGAAATTGTACCACAGCATTAAGCCTTGATCCTAGCAATGTCATTCTGATGGAAGAAATCATGTTTTGATATTAACATGCATTTAACCGAAACTTTAGTATCATAGGATCATAGCAAGTTACTAGGCTGCTGGCTCAGATGCCTTTATAAGCCTAGCCAATAAATTAGCCAATGTTCCCACAAGTCAGCACCCAATGCCCCTGTCCAGCAGGGACACAGGTAAAATCCCAGGGGTGCATTTTCTATTTCCCATCCAGCCATCCAGGTTCCTCTTAAAGAGGGATAATGAGGTACTCTGCTTGATGAGGATAATGAGGTGCTGCTCTTGTTGATGAAGAGGATAATGAGGTGCCTGCTTGATGTGGAGAAGGTTAATGAGGTACTCTGCTTGACATGGAGAGGGATAATGAGGTACTCTGCTTGATTTGAAGAGGGAGTCTATTCCACAGAAGGGGGAGTCTCTGGGAGACAAATGTGTCCCACCAGGAAGTGCTGTTGATGTCACAGACCAAGTTGAGGCTTTGTGTGTGGGTCATGCAGTTGGGGTTTGGTTTGTGGATATGCAGCAATTTCATCAAGGTGAGGTCAGAGATTGAGTTATATGCCAGACATAGATCACCTCTGAGGAGTCTGTATGAGATGGAGTAGAGTGACAGGGCTTTTAGTCTATCCATGTAGGATAGATGTTTGAAGCCCTGGATTCTCATGATCAGGAACCTCTGTGGTATCTCCAGCTACTGCATGTGTTTCATGAGGTACATGCTGAAAATGGCATTATACTCAATGAAGGGCCTGATAAGAGAGAAATACAGGGAAGTTATGACTTCATTGTTACTGGGGAAAATACTCTTACTAATGAGGTGAGCCATGTAGAAAGCTCTCTGTACATTGGAGGCAACATGGTGGCCAAAAGTTAAATTGCTGTCAACTTGGGTGCCGAGATCCCTCATAACTGTTTGTGTGCTTAGGACATTGTTATTAATGTGATAGTTTGTGGAGATGTCACTTTCCCCAAAAGGGATGATGATGCATTTTCTGGCATTTAGTTTGAGGCCTTGTTACCGGCACCAGTCATTTGTCTGGGTAAGACCCTCTTGTAGTATATCTGCATCACTAGGGTAGTTGATGAGAGTGCCCAGCTTTCCAGTCATCTGCAAACTTGGTCAGCCATAGACCTATGGTTTTGGGTTGCACTTTAGAGAAGTATATCCCAAACAGCAGGGGCCCCAAGACCAATTCCTGGAGTACGCCACTCATTACGGGTCTACTACTTGAGGTAGCTTCCCTTATTTTGACTGAGTGAGATCTATCAGTGAGCCACTTGGCTACCTATCTGGTTACATATGGATTTACACCAAGATAAGATAGTTTATCTATTATGCCCAAGGGTGGAGTAGTGTAGAAGGCCTTGACTACGTCAAGGTAGGCAGTGTGCACCATTTTCCCCTCACCCATGGCTTTGGTGACCAACTCAAAGAAGTCTACCAAATTTAACAAACATGATCTCCCCTTGACAAAACCAAACTGTGTGGGATCAAGCATTTGGAGGTTGCCGATGGCCTTGTTAATGTGGAACATGATAATGCATTGCATGGCCTTGCAAGTCAGGCTAGTTAGGCTGGTGCATCTGTAATTGCTTGAATCAGTGGATTCTCCACCTTTCTGCAGAGGGATGACATTGGCCATCCTCCACTTAGTTGGGATGAAACCATTACTCAGGCTTAGGTTGAATAGGGTGCATAATGGTGCTGCAAGTTCCTGCCTGAGCTGATGCAGGATGCAGGCTGGGATGTTATCGGGTCCCATGGAAGATGTGTTTTAGCCTTTGAGAGGGTGGTTAATGACTTGTTCCCTAGAGGTAAGGGATGGAGAACAGGTGCTGGGGATATCCTGGATTACTGATGGGGGGGGGGTCAGAGGAAGTTTTCACTGAACCTGTCTGCCAGCACGTTGGCTATATGCTCGGCAGTTGTGTACATGGTGTTCTTGTCCATCAGTTCTGAGCAGATTTGGATGCTTTCCCCCTTAGATTTCAAACGTATGCGAAGAAAGCATTATGATTGTATTTAGTACATGTGGCCAGTTTGGACTCGAAGTTAGCTTTGGAGGACTTCACTAATACCCGTATTTGCTTGTTTAGGCCAGTGAGAGATTACTTCCAATTTGGCACCTGTTCCTTCTTGGCCTGGACAGCAATGTTTTCCTTTTGTTGTAGAGTTTATTTATAGCCGATATGCACCCGACAGGTTTACTCTTCCTTGAGGAGGAGGAGGAGGAAGAGTTTGTCTTGTCAGGTATTACTGAATCCATGCATTTATATAAATGGTTGTATAGTACTTTGGTGTAGGTTTGGACATTACTGCCAGTTCCTACTGTTGGGGAGAGGGCTGTGAAGCTGTTTAGACCTTCCTTCAGGAGGGTATAATCAGCTTTGGACAAGGTTTTTATTTAACCCTAACTGGGGTGGTCAGGAGAGATGGTGACTTCAAAGGTGACCATTTTGTAGTCTGATCTTACCAGGGATAATGACACTGCAGGGGTGCTGCAGTTGTTTCCTATGTTGGTTAGTATCAAGTCCAAGTTGTTGTTACCTCTTGTGGGGGTGTCGACCAGCTGGTCCAAGACACTGACATTCACAAAGTCAACAAATCTTTGAACATTTGTGTTCTGGCTCAAGTAGTTCTTCCAATCAATGGCTGGGTAGTTAAAATTGCCCAGGATCAGGGTATAGAGTTGAAACTTAATTGATTTGCAGAGGTCCAGCTAGGCAGTGTGGGTTCCTGAGTCAGTGTTTGGGACCTATAGCTAACTATGATTGGAATAGGGGTTTTGTCAACTGCTAACTGCATGTGGAGTGTCTCCTGTGCGTCATACTGTTTGACCAGTCTGGAGGTGTGTATATCTTTAATATATATTGAAACACCACCTCCTTTGGCTTTGCTGCCTTAGTTTGGGGCCTGAATGTATGATAGGATAAGTAACTGGGTAAGGCTGGGGTGCTGTCTGCAGCTTTGAACATGGTTTCTGTGACTGCACAAATGTCAGCATTTTCCAGGGTTAAGAATGCTTCAATGAGTGCAATTTCATGTTGAGACTCCTAGTGTTCAGCAACATGAGCTTTAAATTGCATTTAGATGAGCTTCTTGTGTTGGTAGTTTTGACCTCAGTACATTTCCTAAAAAAGCTACTATGGGTGAGGCAAGAGCCTTTGCCAGGAGCCTGAAGCCCAAAGGAGACCGATGCAGGCCATCTCTGGCAAGACCTCATGGTTTGTTACTCATGTCTTCCCAGGCTGATAGGTATAGGATCCTCTTAGAACTTCCCCAATAAAAAATACATTACTAAATAAGGGGGAGCAGTGAAAATCATTCCATCTGAAAAAATATCAAGAATTAAGAATTCAAGAAATTTCAGATATTAAAGACCCTCAACTGAAAAATAAATGAAAACAAATATTTAGACAAAACAGTAGTAAAGATAGAGATGACTGGAGAAGGTTAGAAATCAAATACAGCAGAATTATTTAATCCCCAAAAGGGGGATTATGAAATTGAGAAAACAAAGAGATTTGATATGGTGCAGTAGATATGTAGAAAAGGAAGCTATAATAACTAATATGCCTGCAGCAATATCAGAAATATATACATAGGGCCAGAAACTCCCAGACATGGTAACAGTAGAACAACGCAACAGTATAATGTACAAACAGATATGTACTTCAGTAACCCAGAAAGGAAGTACATACAAACTAAAGTGGTAGCCCAGCTGAGCATGGAGGATGTGAAGTAGAGTCTTAGATACAAACAGCAGCATCCCATTATTATGGTTCATTAACACAGCTGCATGCTCTGGGAGTTACATATGAGCTAAAATGATATAACAGGAACAGTAACACAGCTACATGCTCTAGGAGTGGCAGATGAACTAAAATGGAACAACAGTAACAGTAACTAACAGTAACACAGCTACATGCTCTAGGAGTGACATATGAACTACAATGATACAACAGTAACACACCTACATGCTCTAGGAGTGACAGATGAACTACAATGATACAATAGTAACTAACACAGCTACATGCTCTAGGAGTGGCAGATGAACTACAATGATATAACAGTAACAGTAACAGAGTTACATGCTCTAAGAGTGACAGATGAACTAAAATGATACAACAGTAGCAGTAAACACAGCTGCATGATCTAGGAATGACAGATGAACTAAAATGATACAATAGTAACAGTAACACAGCTACCTGCTCTAGGAGTGACAGATGAACTAAACTGATATGACAGTAACACAGCTACCTGCTCTAGGAGTGACAGATGAACTACAATGATACAACAGTAACACAGCTACATGCTCTAGGAATGATAGATGAACTAAACTGATATGGCAGTAACACAGCTACATGGTCTAGGAGTGACAGATGAACTAAAATGATACAACAGTAGCAGTAACACAGCTACATGCTTTAGGAGTAACAGATGAACTAAAATGATACAACAGTAACACAGCTACATGCTCTAGGAATGATAGATGAACTAAACTGATATGACAGTAACACAGCTACATGGTCTAGGAGTGACAGATGAACTAAAATGATACAACAGTAGCAGTAACACAGCTACATGCTCTAGGAGTAACAGATGAACTAAAATGATACAACAGTAACACAGCTACATGTTCCAGCATTGACAGATTAAAATGGTACAACAGTAACACAGCTACATGCTCTAGGAGTGACAGATGAACTAAACTGATATGACAGTAACACAGCTACCTGCTCTAGGAGTGACAGATGAACTGCAATGGTACAACATTAACACAGCTACATGCTGTAGGAGTGACAGATGAACTAAAATGGTACATCAGTAACAGTAACACAGCTACATGGTCTAGAAGTGACAGATGAACTAAAATGGTACAACAGTAACAGCTACATGCTGTAGGAGTGACAGATGAACTAAAATGGTACATCAGTAATACAGCTACATGGTCTAGGAGTGACAGATGAACTAAAATGATAAAACAGTAACACAGCTACATGCTCTAGGAGTGACAGATGAACTAAAATGATAGAACAGTAGCAGTAACACAGCTACATGCTCTAGGAGTAACAGATGAACTAAAATGGTACAACAGTAACACAGCTACATGCTGTAGGGGTGACAGATGAACTAAAATGGTACTTCAGTAACAGTAACACAGCTACATGCTCTAGGAGTAGCAGGTGAACTAAAATGATACAACAGTAACAGTAACACAGCTACATGCTCTAAAGTGACAGAGGAACTAAAATAGTACAACAGTAACAGTAACACGACTACTTCCTCTAGGAGTGACAGATTGTCTAAAATGGCACAACAGTAACAGTAACACAGCTACATGCTCTAGGAGTGACAGATGAACTAAAATGATACATCAGTAACAGTAACACAGCTACATGCTCTAGGAGTGACAGATGAACTAAAATGATACAACAGTAACAGTAGCGCAGCTACATGCGCTAAAGTGACAGAGAAACTAAAATAGTACAACGGTAACACAGCTACATGCTCTAGGAGTGACAGATTGTCTAAAATGGTGTAACAGTAACACAGCTACATGCTCTAGGAGTGACAGATTGTCTAAAATGGTACAACAGTAGCAGTAACACAGCTACATGCTCTAGGAGTAGCAGGCAAACTAAAATGGTACATCAGTAACACAGCTACATGCTCTAGGAGTGACAGGTGAACTAAAATGGTACATCACAGCTACATGCTCTAGGAGTGACAGATGAACTAAAATGATACAACAGTAACACAGCTACATGTTCCAGGAGTGACAGATGAACTAAAATGGTACATCAGTAACAGTAACACAGCTACATGGTCTAGGAGTGACAGATGAACTAAAATGGTACAACAGTAACATAGCTACATGCTCTAGGAGTGACAGATGAACTAAAATGATGCAACAGTAACACAGCTACATGCTAACATAGCTACATGCTCTAGGCGTGACAGATGAACTAAAATGATACAACAATAACACAGCTACATGCTCTAGGAGTGACAGATGAACTAAAATGGTACATCAGAACAGTAACACAGCTACATGCTCTAGGAGTGACAGATAAACTAAAAGGGTACATCAGTAACACAGCTACATGCTCTATGAGTGACAGATGAACTAAAATAGTACATCAGAACAGTAACACAGCTACATGCTCTAGGAGTGACAGATGAACTAAAATGGTACATCAGTAACACAGCTACATGCTCTAGGAGTGACAGATAAACTAAAATTATACACCAGTAACACAGCTATATGCTCTAGGAGTGACAGATGAACTAAAATGGTACAACAGTAAAAGTAACCAAAATCTTTTCACATATTAACATTTCTGAAACTTCACCTGGCGAGTTATTATAAAACCAAAATGTAGTTCTGCAACAATGGAATATAATGTATCTGTCTATCTAGATTTTTATATATCTATATATATATTTAGAGAGAGAGAGAGAGAGAGACAGGCAGACACATACTTTATATACTTATATATATTCTTTGTCTAACATATTGATCTTCATTTAAATAACTTTGCACACCTCACATGTTTACTGATGCAATGAATGAATGGCTAAAGAAATGTTTGAGTAATAGCCACAATAATGTATCTGAAGATGTTGCTGTAAGATGCATACAGTGCAGCTGACTCCTTGAGAAGTGTTTGACTAATCTGAGACTGTTTCATACAAGTGCCATTAAAAAAGAGTGAAAACTCCTAAATAGCATCATTTGAGAGTACAGAAAAAAAAATCACAAGAAAAAATGTTATCTCCAAAAGGCCTTGATGGAGGGAGGGGGGCTGCACCCAGCCTTTCAGCCATGTTTGTTTATATATATATATATATATATATATATATATATATATATATATATATATATATATATGGTCTACTTTAGAACACCGACACTCCAAAACACAGATGACGAGAACACAGAGACCGGAAGATCGACAGTTCAAAAGTACGAAATTTCACATGCCCGACAAACCACAATCCCGACAATCAACAAAACAAAACAAATACCTTTTCAGAAAAACACACACACACACACACACACACACACACAACACAAGCACACCAAAAACCTTACAAACCTACAGTAAACGTTACATGCACAACTATCTATGCACTAACCTTAACCCAAACCCTAACCCTAAGGTCCGTCACTATCGCACACTCACCTAACCTGCGCCCCAACCCTAACTCATAACCCACCCCTAACTCTAAAGTCTGTCACTATCACACACTTACCTTACCCGCATCCTGACCCTAACTCACTTAACCTGCCCCTAACCCTAAAGTCTGTCACTCTCGCACACTTACCTTAACATGTCTGTGTTCTCAGCGTTGGGCTTTTAAACTGTCGGTCATCTCAGTTGTCGATCTTCCAGCCATTTTCAGGCAGAGGAGGAAAAAAACTCCACTATATATATAACTTACACAACACAAAAAATAATGAAAAACATATAAGCAAAAAGGAACATTTCAATTGCAATAGTAGACCCATAGACATGATCACCAGTTAGAGCCATTATGCACACCTCTGAATAATGCAATGAAAAAATGGATCAATAACAAATTAGGATAAAACATGTTATCTTGGTACTTTTAGATGTATGCATTGCCACTTTCTACACACATGCATAGGTGAAAACACACACACACCAGTTTCAGTCACTTTATTTGCTGCATATACTTCTGATGTCTGACTGTGATTGAGTGAATGAATAAATATGTAAGTTAGAGCTTCAAAACTATATTTTGCCAAATGCTTTCAGATACATGCATTACACTCAATATAACCCTGTACAACAACTGAACAATTACAAACACTTTGCTTAGTGGGCTAATTCTGGTTCAGAAGTCTGAAATATATTGCAGAATGGGATGCAGGAGCAGAGAGACATTCTTAAGGAAGGAAATGCAAGGAAGCCATGAAGTACTATGCAGTAGCCAACCTTCATGGAAATGTCATTTATAAAGGGAAAAACTGTGTCACTTTATATGTGGCAATAGTAGGAGAAATCTGTAAGGAGGGAAATACAGTCTGGGATGAGGAAATGTAATGCTTAGCAAGTTGCTGTCCTTTAATTACAATGCCAGCAGAGCATAAATGTGCTGCAAATGCATTATCTACCCATCATTAACCTCATCTTTCAATCAATCAACCATTCATACTCTTAGGTAGATGATTAAGTAGGTACTGAAGAAAGCTAAAGAAATAACTAGAGACATTTAATGACTGCATTTGTTCAGTCTCCCAAATTATAAATAACAGGCACTCACAGAGGTACTAAAGAGAGGAGTGTTTAGTGTCCTTCAACAGCACTTGAAGGAACATGAAGCTTCTGTGGTACTAGCATCTGTAGAGGCAAGGCATAAAATGATGAAGACTTACATCCTCACATCTTTTAGTACATTGTAATAAACACCAGCAGCCCAGAAAAGGTGAAGCAAACAGTATGAACCAGCTGGTGATGAACTAGCTTACTAAAACATAGGACCAAGATAAAATAGGCTGGGACAGCCTAAGGTGAAATGGAACCATAGGCTTTTTTCTCTTGATCTACTTCAGCTGTTTCCTTCATCTTGTTAATATACCCTAATTCACCAAGATTGTACCATAATAATAATTGAGAAAATAACCACGGTAACCATGGGTTTTGATTGCTACTATGGCAACTCAGAAGTCATGGGGCTCTAGATACTGTGAGGTTCATTTTACAGTTTATCTTTTATTTTTTTTTTTCTGAGTCTTTTTCAACATATGTTGTCTGACCAAAACTACATTTCAATAACTCTAGTGTTAATAACTGATTTAAGCCAGAAGCCATGATATTTTAGATGTGCAAAGTGGATTTTAGAACTTTTTCACTTTTTGATACAGTACAAGCCTAAAACATCATCATGACTTTTTCTTTCAAGAAAACAAATAATTTGTATCTTCAACGAACCACTCCTTGAGCCAATGACCTACAACCACGAGTTAAAAAACACCTTTATTCGATCCACATGAAATTGTTAACTGTGCAAAATTTAATCCACAAAAGCAGATCAATAATCCACTGTATAGGAATAATCCACAAAACAGGTCAAGCACTTTCGTCAATAGACTTCATCAGAACAGTTAATAATGGATACTGATACCATTTATATATATACCTAATACATCAATTAAGAAAAAACAATTAATAATTAAAGTAACAGTGTTTTTTCCAAAAACCTGAAAACTTAAAACTCATCATACAAAAACAGTATTTCTAATATATAGTTATTCTGGAAATTGTAAGTAAGAATTTTAGGGGGGGTGACTGGGGTAACCAGTTGCTTCGGGCAGAGGTTAGATGGCAGTTAAGGTTAAACGCCACAGTTTTACCAGGTTTAAATGAACATATTAGTTTAAAACCTGAATTGAGGCACCGAGCAACACAGTTTTGATTAATTGTTTTAATGTACTAATATTTCATACTCTGACAACTTTACTTTTAAAATTGGTTTTAGAAAATGTAGCTCATATAAAAAGTTGATAAGAGAATAACTATATATTAGAAATACTGTTTTTGTATGATGAGTTTTAAGTTTTCAGGTTTTTGGAAAAAACACTGTTACTTTAATTATTAATTGTTTTTTCTTAATTGATGTATTAGGTATATATATAAATGGTATCAGTATCCATTATTAACTGTTCTGATGAAGTCTATCGACAAAAGCGCTTGACCTGTTTTGTGGATTATTCCTATACAGTGGATTATTGATCTGCTTTTGTGGATTAAATTTTGCACAGTTAACAATTTCATGTGGATCGAATAAAGGTGTTTTTTAACTCGTGGTTGTAGGTCATTGGCTCAAGGAGTGGTTTGTTGAACGTTATTTGTGGTGGTTTCTGCTCTTTTACACACCTTCCAGTGTTACAAATAATTTGTATCTAAGACTTAATGGTCAAAGCTGACAAAAATACTAGTTCCAAATAAATTGAAAAAACAAATGGTCATGGGAATACATAATTCTTATCTGGGAATTGTGTCTGTCCCCAAAAAGGAAAGGCAGTCATATTCTGTGTACCGTCCTGGTGCTAGATTGAAATAAATAATGTGTGTGTGTGTGTGTGTTTTCATGGGGTAAAAAAAGTCAATATTATTTTAATACAGGCACACACACAAATACTACACTTAAAGGAAAACTAGAGGAATAATGTATTTTGCTTTAGTTTACTAGGTTTAGTCATAAACCCTTTTTCAATGGATGCCCGAAAGAAATGCTCCAAAATTTACCAACATTTTTAAAGAGACATTCAGTAATATAGATTAACAATCACACATATTTTTTCTAATTAGATTACATTCATATGAAATAAAGGAAGCTATTGCAGTCTAAGTGTACTTGTGCATTTAGTATATGTTGAACAATGAGCAATTGAAGAGATCTATTAGTGGGTTTGTCAAACAGATAATTGATTTTGTGATTAGTGATTGTAAATTGAAAGAAATGTAACTGAGGGGAAGAACTTGGTAGATTAGATTGGTTCATAGATTAGTATTAGGCTAACTGCCCTTTTGGGGCCATTTGAAGCGTAGCCAGTTACCCCATGTGAGAATCAAACCCTGCACCTTGTGTCTTTAAGGTAAACACCTTAAGCGTTATGTCATCCTCCCACCCAATAGGTTCATTGGTTAATACTAGGCTAAGTGCCCTTGTGGGACATTTTAAGCCTAGCCGATTACCCCATGTGAGAATCAAACCCTGCACCTTGTGTCTGTAAGGAAAACACCTTAACCATCCTGTCATCAGCCCCCCAGGACAGAAAGTGTTAAGATTTTAGTTAAGAAGGGGGGGCATATAGTGATAAATTCATAGAAATGGTAGTGAGGTAAGGATGCAGTAGAGCAGAGATATAAATATTGCATTTAAGAGTTGTTATTGTTTTTACACACATGCTTCCCAGAACTCCAAAATAGCCACTTATTGTTTACAATTCTGATGTCTGACTGTGACAAAAATGAAAGAAATTATGGACAGCTTCGTAAATACACTGCAAGATCCCCCACATATACACCCATACTAGTGTAGGGCATAGCAATGAATATTTTACACTCATCATCATCATCATCTTCTTTCATCTTTTCCCTGTTAGGGGTCACCACAGCGGATCATCTCTTTCCATTTCTTCCAGTCCTCTGCATCTTGCTCTGTCACACCAACCACCTATGTCCTCTCTCACCACATCCATAATTTTCCTCTTGCCTGGCAGCTTCATCCTTAGCATCTTTTTCCCAATATACCCAGCATCCCTCCTCAGCACATGTCCAAACCAACACAATCTCACCTCTCTTGCTTTGTCTCCAAACTGTCCAACCAGAGCTGACCCTATAATATACTGATTCCTAACCCTGTCCATCCTAGTCACACCAGTGCAAATTTTAACATCTTTAACTCTGCTACAACATCCAGCTCTGACTCCTCCTTTTTGTAACTGCTACTATCTACAACCCATATAACATTGTTGGTCTCACTACCCTCTTGTAGACCTTCCCTTTCACTCTTACTGGTACTAGTCTGTCACAAATCACTCCTGACACTCTTCTCCACCCATTCCAGCCTGCCTGTACTCTCTTCTTCATCTCTCTTCCACACTCACCATTACTCTGAACTGTTGATCCCAAGTACTTAAACTCGTCCACCTTTACCAACTCTACTCCCTGCATCCTCACCATTCCTCTACCCTACCTCTCATTTACACACATATATTATGTCTTAGGCCTGCTGACCTTCATTTCTCTCCTCTCTAGAGCATATCTCCACCTCTCCAGGGTCTCCTCAACCTGGTCCCTACTCTCACTGCATAACACAATGTCATCTGCAAACATCATAGTCCACGGGGCCTTATGTCTGATCTCATCTGGCAACTTGTCCGTTACCACTGCAAATAAGAAAGGGCTCAGAGTTGATCCTTGATGTACTCCCACCTCCACCTTAAATGTATCTGTCTCTCCCACTGCAGTCCTCACCACTGTCACACTACACTTGTACATATCCTGTACCACTCTTACATACTTCTCTGCCACTCCCGACTTCCTCATACAATACCACAACTCCTCTCTAGGCATCCTGTCATATGTTTTCTCTAAGTCGACAAAGACACAATGTAACTCCTTCTGACCTTCTCTGTACTTCTCCAGTAACACTCTCAGAGCAAACATTGCATCTGTAGTGCTCTTTCCTTGCATGAAACCATACTGCTGATCACTAATCATCACATCCTTCTTAACCTAGCTTCCACTACTCTTTCCCATAACGTCAAGCTGGTGTCAGCAAATACAGTACATTGTCTGATACTGCTTTTGCCAAGATGGTCAGTAACTGTTTACCAGTGATCAAACAGCACCTGTGGGTAAATCAGACAACAGCAGGGATAACTCACTTTTATCCATAGATGGCCTTATTACCCAGCAATTAATTACATCCAGTTAATCAACCATGTACATCTCAGATGTCCAACTTGATTGTAAAACATGGCTATAGTAAAATGTTCAAAAATGGTTTACAAAAATAAACAGACCTGCAGAGAGACAGATAAATGGCTGTTTAACTTGATTATGACAACATGGTCAGTCATTTTCATCCACCAACAGCCCCATACACATCATTTATTCCCAGTTTGCTAACTGTATATATCTCAAATGTTAGACTGTGGGGAAAAAATAAAATTATTATGGTCCAGTACAATATTTCAAGTTTGTGTCACTGGATATACAGTAACTAAAGAAAACTGTCCCGGCTTACTTTGTATAAATGCACACAAATCATGTAAAGTCAAGCTAATTATTTAAACTGAGCAAGTGACAGAGGACACTTTTTTATGTTTCTAGTTATGCAACTTGCCTGAAAATTGATCAGTTTCACAGGAAGTATTTGTAACTGTCCAGTTTCTACCTTTCACATTCAGTACTAATAGGATACTAATGCCGCTACTGCTACAATACAAAGAAACAAGAGTAGACAGACCCCACCAGTGAATTTTTTTACCTTCCTTTAGTTTTGTTAGCTTGCTGTCACCCTGCCCTCTGAATATAGTCTTCAACCAGATTTTATCTTTGGAATGTAGAACACTATCTCTCATAATGTGGAACAAGTGGAGAAAATGTGAAGCACAGCTTCCAATAGGAAACTCACAGCATTGTTAAAACCTGTTACTTCTTGTATACAAAAGGGTATTTTATGACTTAATATGATTCTTAATGTTGTTGTTGTGTCTTTCGGCTTATCCCAGTTAGGGGTCGCCACAGCGGAACTCCGGTCTGCTGATGTTTGGTAGTGGATTTTTACGTGCCGAGTTACCAGCCCTGATGCACAACCTTCAACGAAGGCACGCTCATTCACGCATGTCTCCACACAGAAGACACTCTAGCTGAGAAACGAACGGGACAACGTCTTGCTGTGAGGTGTTTCCCTTTTATTATTTGTTAAAAGAAATGTTTTATCACACATCTCTTTTCAGTGTGGAACAGTAGAAAATATGACATTTGTAAGACCCCGAATTGGAAATGTTAATCATAACCAGGTGTGTTTAAGAAGTATGCAGCAGAACATATACCACCTGTTTCCTCAGTTCTCTTCACAATTTGAAATCTTCCTTACAGCAGTAACAGACAATAATAATGTGTGGAGCTAAGATAAGCAGCAGCCATAATTAAGCTGTGCTAATACAAAGTGTGGAATCCACAATATGATCTTAAACTATTACAGTTTCATAAAAAAAAAAAAAAAACACACAAGACTGCCACCAAAGCTTTGGAACTCACTTGTCCTGCACAAAACAGATCCAGAATAAAAAGCAAAACACCAGGACTTGGAAACGGCTGTAGAATCCAGTATAAAAATCTTTATTCGCCACAAGCGCTTCCGTGGGTAACCCCACTTCTTCAGATGTCTAATACATTTTAAAAACAGCTCTCAGCTCTTGGTTTAAATATACACCCTTCTGGGACACATAATTAAAACCAACCGATGCATTGTTCTGGTGTAAACAGACACTTTCAATTTATAGCAAAATTCTACAAGGTACATGCCATTCACTAAACTAGAGATCTGAATATATATGTATACATTTCTAAAAACCTATCTGTGAGATGTTTAGATTATAATTCAAATTCCCACAATGTTTCAGTTTGCAATCACAAGCACAGACTATATCTGCATATATTTACATTTTCCACTTATGTTCTCCGAAACACATAAAAGACTGTAGCAAGAAGTCAGTTATTTATCATCCCACAGCACATCTTACCTGAAAAGCTGCCTAGACTTTAACTTAGGATGCAGTGGTATGTATTCATTTAATCCACGACCTCTATCAACCCTTACTCTTACTATCCACTTAGCTTCAGGTTCTTCGGTGATATTTTGAGGATTCCTCCTCTTATACTCTCATATGTTTTCCCTATAACTAAGAATTTAAAGACATGTTCTATATCATTATTAATAATGTGTCTGGCCAAGGCATTAACTTTGTTCTTTTTATGGATGGCATAAATGTGTTCATGTATTCTTTCCTTCAGGGATCTGTCTGTCTTCCCTACATAGAAACTACAGCACACTATGCAATGGGCCAAATAGACTAGATGCTCTGTTTCACAGGTGGCACTGATATCAAACTCGTATATCTTTAACTGATCTGGATGTTCAAACTTCGATGTACTGTCTATATATTTGCAAAAGTTACACCTGCCACGTTTTTGTGCCTTTGTCTATGGCTGGTGCTGTAGGGCCATGCTTCTTGGCATTCACCATAGGGTGACAGAACTCTCTCTTCAAAGATTTATAGTTCTTCAGTGAATACTTGGGTTTCACATCTATTAGACTACTATTCATTTTATTTTGTTTAACATTTGTTGACCGGGAAAGTCCGACTAGGTTCCATAGAGCCTGTTTTCAGCGGAGGCCCAGGGAGAAATGCTCCAGATGCATGTCTTTGGAATACTAATGCGCTTGTGTAGTCTCAATATGTTCCAATGTTTCTCTAACACATTCTTATACATCCATGCATCTTTAGAGTGGTAAAATGATATTCTAGTTTGTTTATTTTTTCTAATATTATCTTTCTGCCCATCACTGTGTACTTCTCTAAAGTCTTCATGTCTAGAAAAATATGGTTTAGCCTTTGAACATCTCTGTTTACTCACTTCCTTAACACTACTCTGTATATCATTAATATGATATCCTCTTTCTAATAAATCACTGCTAGTTTGCTTAACTTGATGAGCAAAATCTTCATCTGTCACATTCAGTCTTGAAGCTCTATAAAACTGGTTTTGAATGATATTTAGAAAAATATGTGGGGGTGCATACTATCTTTAGCTAATAAATGGTTTACTTGGCATTCTTTCTTGTGCAGACGAGTGACCACAGAGCCATCATTGTTATTTTCAACACTAATGTCTAAGAAATCTACTTTTTCCATAGAATATGTATGTGTAAACTTCAAAAATGTAGATTTTTGATTAATGTATTGTACAAACTCCTTCAGTGTTTCCACTCCACAAAATGAAAAGGTTATCCACAAACCTCCTCAAAAAGTAAACTTTGTCTGCATAGGGACCTTTCAGTGTAAGCTTGGTTTCCCAAACTGCCATTACGGCATTGGCGTAGCTATAGGCACATGAGGTGCCCATAGCTACACCATTAGATGGCCAATAGTGATCTCCCTCAAAAATAGACATTGTTCTCTAACACAATGCTTAAAAGCTGGCTCAGTTGTTCTACTGCATCACTTCAAGGTCTTGTGTATACTTCAACAAATCAGTCAGAAAATGTTCCAGAAAATGTTCTGTATCTCTTAAAATATGCTGTATATTGTTGATCTTAGATCTCAAAAATTTCTCTAAGTATACTGAGACTGGTTCTTTGCACCAATTCCTTTCAGATACTATTGGGTGCATAGGTGGACACCTTACACTTTTATGAAGTTTAGTAACCTTTGTATAACCGGGGTATTTCTGATTTTATGTGCTACCTTAGCACTTGATATTATGGCTGAAGGACAAGATGCCATAGAACTGGATTATAATCTAGGCGGACAGCAACAAAGTATTATTCAAGTGAATCCTTTGATGAAGGCAATTAATTATGTTTGCAATCCGTTGCTTGACTGTATCATTGATGAAGGTGAGACTCAAGCTATAGACCTGGCTGGTCTTAAAAATAAGTTTCTAGCCTTAGAAAAATACTTTTTTAAGTTGAAACAAGCACAATTTGAAAAATTTCATATGGAGGTTTGCCTCCTAGAAGGCCTTGTTCCAAGAAGCCTTAGAATTTAAAAAGTGCCTTCTTATGTGAGTTGTGATAAGGAGCTACTTGGCTTGCAGAAAGTGAATTTATCTACTAGTACCTCTCATATTAAACTGTTGATTTCAGCAGCAGAGAAAGAGATACAGGTGTATACTCTATCAGCTGAAACAAAATACGCTGAACTGCTTTCTCTTTTTGAAACTAATCTAGTGGATAAATATTTACTAGACGTCTTGGACACTATTTCAACATATGAGAGCAAGCTGACCAAACAAAAACTGAGAAATATAGTCCAAGATCATCGTGATTTTGAATCTGGGCATATTTTTTCTTGGCCCAGGTTCTCAGAAACCAGAGGCGTATTGAATGAGCAGAGAATGACCTCAGAGGAAGCTTCAGCCAGTGATTTACAAGCTGCAACTGTGATTGACAATGAGGGCATGCCCACGAGTGACATCACAGCCATTACAATGCTGACTGGCGCTGAAGACAATACCACTAGTTCTACGGCTACTGTTTCTTCAATAAAATTGCATTTTATAACTTCAAATGGGATAGGAGCTAGACAGAAAACATTTGACGTTAAAGCAATGGTTCATCAGTCAGCTGAGAAGACGACGCCTTCTACAGGAACTGACTTGAACATTAAATTCCCTTTAGGACAACATCAGCTGTCCTTTCTTTTTCCTATGAGGGATTTAAACAGGGTGAAAGACCACCGCCCGAGAGGAAGGAGCAGAACTCAACAAAAGGGAAAGACAGATGATCAAATTATGAACCAGGGGAATATAAAGAAGGCCTTCATCAAGGAAGGCTAGTGTGGAATCTTTCTGACTACATTTTAAATGAGAATGAACTCAGTGTTTTGCAAAAAGGACTCACATATATTCCCACAAGGTACTGTGATGTAACAGATGCTATTTTTGATATTAAAGGTTTTACTAGAAATGTGATGTTGAAATTGTTACATAATAAAACCAAAAATGTTATTAATACTAGTGTTAATATTTTCAGGAAACCTAGTTTGTATGTACCCCAGCTAAACTCTTTGTTAAATGCCTTTGAGCAACTTTGTATAGATGATTTTTACAAGATAGCTGCTGAAAGTCATAATAGGAATAAATATGGATTTAATTTGAATAAGCAAGAACATCTTGCCTTGAAAAATCAGCAAAAGAATGAAGACATTGTCATAATTCCTGCCGACAAAGGCGACCTTATTGTAGTGCTGAATACAGTTGCATACAATAGAATGATGCATAACATGTTGAATGACAACAAGGTTTATGTGAAAATTAAAATGTATCAAGTTAAACAGATGTCCAGTAAGGTAGTCACTAAATTAAAGGAGATATGGCAGAATGGGTTGATCAGTAAGGGTTTTTTAGATTTTTTTGTTGTTGAGCATCCCATTACCCCGGTTATACAAGGGTTACCTAAAATTCATAAAAGTGTAAGGTGTCCCCCTTTGCACCTGATAGTATCTGGAAGGAACTGGTGCACAGAACCAGTCTCAATATACTTAGAGAAATTCTTGAGACCTAAGAGCAACAATATACAACATATTGTAAGAAATACAGAACATTTTCTGACTGATTTGTTCAAGTATACACGAGACTTTGAAGTCATGCAGGAGACATATATGGTAACCTTTGATGTGGTGCCCTTATTTACAGTGATACCGAACGATGCAGGAATAGAAAGCATCTGCACTTTTTTAAGGGAGATGTTCATGATCGATTCACATACTATAGAGCAAGTGAGTCAGCTTTTAAGCATTGTGTTAGAGAACAATGTCTTTGTTTTTGGGGGAGATCACTATTGGCAGTCTAATGGCATAGCTATGGGTACCTCTTGTGTCAATACCTATGCCAATGCCGTAATGGAGTTTGGGAAACCAAGTTTATACTGAAGGGTCCCTATGCAGACAAAGCTTACTTTTTGAGGAGGTTTGTGGATGACCTTTTCATTTTGTGGAGAGGAAACACTGAAGGACTGAAGGAGTTTGTACAATACATTAATCAAACCTTTAAATTTTGGAGGCTTACACATGCATATTCTATGGTAAAAGTAGATTTCTTAGATGTTAGTGTCACAAAGAACAATGATGGCACTGTGGTCACTCATCTGCACAAGAAAGAATGCTACATAAACCATTTATTAGCTAAAGATAGTATGCACCACCCCACATATTTTTCGAAATGTCATTCAGAACCAGTTTTATAGAGCTTCAAGACTGAAAAGGCATTATGGGGGAGGCAAGAGCCGATAACAAGAGCCTGAAGTCCAAGGGAGACAGATGCAGGCTATCTCTGGCAAATCATAGTGGTTTGTCAGTCATCTCTTCCCAGGCTGACAGGTACCGGATCCCCTTAAAACTTCCCCAATAGAAAATACACTATTAAATAACAAGGGGCAGCAGTGAAAATCATTCCATCTGGAAAAAATGTCACAAATTAAAGAAATTTCAGATACCAATTTAAGACCCTTAACTGAAAAATAAATGGAAAAATATTAAGACAAAACAACAGTAGTAAAGATGGAGAAAACTGGAGTAGAAGTTCTTAGAAATCAGATGCAACAGAATTATTTAAACCCCAAAATGGGGAAATTATGAAACTGAGAAAAAGGTGCAGTAGATATGTAAAAAAGGAAGCAATATTAACTGTTATGCCTGCAGCAATATCAGATATATATATAGAGGACCAAAAAACACCTAGACATGGTAACTGTAAAATAACTCAACTTGATAATGTACTGACAAATATGCACTTCAGTAACCCAGAATGAAAGTAAATTTAAATTGAAGTGGTAGCCCATCTGAGACATGAAATATCTTAAGTGGAGTCTTGGATACAAACAGCATCCCAGTATGATGGTTTGTTAACACAGCTACATGCTCTAGGAGTCACAGAGGAACTAAAATTATACAACAGTAACCAGAATCTTTCACAGAATAACATTTTAGAAACTTCATCTGGAGAGTTGTTTGAAAACCAAAAGTAGTTCTGCAGAAATGGAATATAATGCATCTCTCCCTGTCTAGATTTTGTGTGTGTGTGTGTGTGTATATATATATATATATATATATATATATATATATATATATATATATATATATATATATATATGAGAAAGAGAGAGACAGACACACACTTTATGTACTTATATTCTTTGTCTAAGATTGGCCTTCATTTTAATAACTGTGCACACCTCACCTGCCTACTGATGCAATAAATTAATGAATGAATAAAAAAAATTTTTGAGTAATAGCCACAGTAATGTATGTGAGGATGTTGCTGTAAGATGCATACAGTGCAGCCGACTCCTTGAGAGGTGTTTGATTAATTTGAGATTGCCTCATACAAGCGCAATTAAAAAAAGAGTAAAAACTCCTAAATAGCATCATTTGGGGGTACTGAAGAAATCACAAGAAAAAACTATACCCCCCAAAGGCCTTGATGGGGGGGCTGCACCCAGCCTTTCAAGCATGTTTGTTATATTAGCAATTCATCTTTCTGGGAACAAGCAACTGAAGACATTTAGTATCAGACTCTACTGCTTCAAAAAAGAAAAACTGGTATTAATTGAAGTCCATTGTACACCCCCACCCTCATGGACATAACACAGCCACTGTGCACACCTCTGAATAATGCACTGAATAAATGCATCAATAACTGTAGTAATATATTTTATCTTCTTACTTTTAGATGCCTACATTGCAACCATCTACACACATGCATAGGTGAAAACACACGCACACACACACACACACACACAAACGTACCGACCAGTTGCAGTCACTTTATTTCCTGCACATACTTCCAATGTCTGACTGTAATTGAATGAATGAATAAATACATAAGTTAGAGCTTCAAAGATATGTTTTGCACAATGCTGTCAGATATCATGCAATACACTCAATACAACCCTGAACAACTGAACAATTCTAATCACTTTGTTTTCTGAGCTAATTCTGGTTCAGAAGTCAGAAATATATTGCAGAATGCGATGCAGGAGCAGACAGACACATTCTTAAGGAAGGAAATGCAAGGCCATCATGGAAGCCATGAAGTATTATGCAGTAGCCAAACCTCATGTAAATGCCATTTATTAAGGGAAACACTGTGTCACATTTGTATATGTGGTAATAGTAGGATAACTTTATAAGGAGGGAAATACAGTCTGGGATGAGGAAATGTAATGCCTAGCTAATTGCTGTCCTTTAATTACAACTCCAGCAGAGCATAAACATGCTGTAAATGCATTATCTACCCATCATTAACCTCATATTTTAATCAATCAACCATTCATACTCTTAGGTAGCTGATAGGTACTAAAGAAAGCTTAAGAAATAACTAGAGACATTTAAAGACTGCATTTGTTGTTCAGTCTCCAAAATTAAAACAAGTAACAGGCTACTCACAGAGGTACTAAAGAGAGATGTGTTCAGTGTCCTTCAAAAGCACTTGAAGGAACATGCTAGTACCATAGAAGCTTCTTCTGTAAAGGTAAGACATAAAATGATGAAGACCCACATCCTCATATCTTTAAATACATCCTGGAAAACACCAGCAGCCCGGAGAACGTGAAGCAAAGAGTATGAACCAGTTGGTGATGAATTAGCAATACTTACTAAAACAAAAGGCCAAGACAAAATAGGCTGGGCCAGCCTGAGGTGAAATGGAGCCATAGGCTTTTTTCTCTTGTTCTGCTTCAGCTATTTCCTCCATCTTGTCAATATACCCTAATTCACCAAAATTGTACTATAACAACTGTGGGGAAAATAACCAAAGTAATCATGGGTTTTGGCTGCTGTTATGGCAACTCTGAAACCAAGAGGTTCTAGATACTGCGAGGTTCATTTTACAGGTTGTGTCAACTTTTCATTCTTTTTTTTCTGAATCTTTTTCAACATATGTTGTCTGACAAACACTGCATTTCAATAACTATAGAATTAATAACTGAATTAAGCCAGAAGACATGATGTTTTAGACGCACTGAGTAGATTTCAGAACCTTTTCACCTTTTGATACAGTGCAAGCCTAAACAAATCATCATGACTTTTTCTTTCAAGGAGAAAATAATTTGTATTTAAGACTTAATGCTCAAAGCCATCAAAAATAGTAGTTCCAAATAAATCGAGAAAGCAAATGGTCATCGGGATACATAATTCTTATCTGGGAATATTATCTGTCCCCCAAAAAGGAAAGGCAGTCATCTTCTGTGTGCCCTTCTGGTGGTAGATTGAAATAACATTTGTGTAAGTGTGTGTGTGTCTATATATATACATAGACTGTTGACATCTTTCAGCTATGAAAAACCATGGATGAGGGGAAGACAGTGCACACTGCCTACCATGACCTGGCCAAAGCCTTCAACAGTATTCCCCACTCAGGCATAATAGATAAACTCTTTCAACTAAGCATCAATCTGTATGTTACCAGATGGGCAGCTAACTGGCTCACTGATTGAACCCACCTAGTCAAAATAGGGTAAGCCACCTCAAGCAGTAGACCCATATCAAGTTGTTTGGTCATTGGGCCTCTGTTATTTGGGATATACTTTTCTGAGGTGCAGGCCAAAGCCAGTGGGCTATGGCTGACCAGGTTTGCAAATGACTGTAAGCTGGGAGCTGTCATCAATTCCCCTAGTGATGTGGACATCCTCCAAAAGGGTCTCACCCAAACAAATGACTGGTGCCAGGAACATGACCTCAAGCTGAATACCAAAAAATGCATCATCATCCCCTTTGGGCAGAGTGATGTCCCCACAAATTATCACATTAATAACAATGTCCTAAGCACGCAGTCAGTCGTGAGGGGTTTGGGCACCCAGATTGATAGCAACCTGACTTTTGACCAGCAAGTTGCTGCCATTGTACGGAAAGCTTTCTACATGGCCCAACTCATAAGTAAGGGTATCTCATCCAGGGACAAGGATATTGCAACATCCCTTACTTTTCTCTTATAAGGCCCATTATTGAGTACAATGCCCCATTCAGCATGTACCTTACAAAGCACATGCAGCAACTGGAGAGACCACAGAGGGTCCTCACCAGTATAAGCAGCTGTACTGTATGCTAATCAACTAATCCAAGATGGAGCAGCTATTCAACAAGCTATAAAGCAATTGTGTGGACTCGGTGCTGGTTGAAAGAATGTTAAGGGCTGCTGTTGCTTTAATTCATGTGTATGTGCAACATACTGGTCTATGCTGCTGCTGATAGACCATGGCCAAGAAGGAGAACAGTTTTCAGACCGTCTTTGACTTATCACAATCTGCATGAGGTGGAAACTGTAGAGTGCTACATGGTGGATAGAGACATACTACAGGAACTCTGCAACCTCTGTCACCCTCAACTCAGATCCAGGATAAACTGACAGGAACCCATGCCACTGGGGAACAAGATGTGTGTAGCACTTATAATTATAGCTACAGAAGCATTTCACAGACCAGCAGGGGACATGCTGGGTGTCTCACAGGTATCAGCATCTAGGACCCTCCATCAGTTCCTGAATGGTATGCTCCAATATGTCACTGACCACATATATTTCCCATGCTCCAGAGAACAGGGCACAAATATGCAGGAGTTCTATCCTGTAGTAAACTACATTGAAGTACTGTCATAGATTGTACACCTACAGAAATTAAGGCACCACCTGGGAAACAAGGAAGGCTCTACATAAAAGAGTGGAAGCCAATTATTTAACTGCCAAGTCATGTGTAATGCTAAGGGAATCATCTTGAACATGTGTGCTGACAACCCAGGCAGTTACCACAAATCACATATATGGCACACCTACCAGCTATATCAGATGTTCACTTGGGGTGATATTCTATAGGGTCATTTACTGGTAGAGATACAGGTTATACACTGGAACCGTGGCTGATGACACCCATCAGAAATGTACATACACCCACTGAAGAATGCCATAATGAGGCACATGCTCAAACCAGAAGTATCATAGAGCATATGTTTGAGTTGCTGAAGTCACAGTTCCAGTGCCTAGATACATCTTGGGGAGCCCTGCAGTACAATCCATGTACATGTGCTGAAATATTCACCATCTGTGCCATGCTAAACAAAGTCATCCTGAGAAAGCAGCTTTAGCAGGATCAACAACATCCCCTCGTAGAGTGAGGAGTCAGAGGGGGAACCAGCAGCTGCTGTGGGTGTAGGCAGAAGTATGCATGCTGAATATGCCCACACACTGGCTAAGAGGCAATGCATAGCACATTCACTCACCACCTAAGGGGCTAAAACTTTCACTTTATGCACATACATACAGTAACATTGATGCTGGGCAATGCTCACAACCTTTACCTACCCATGTAATGGCTGTGTACTCCTAGTATCAGACAGAGTCAACCCTGACCTAGAACTGTTGCAGCTGGTGGATTTAAAAGGGAAGTGTTGAACCTGGAGTGCATTGTATAATACAAATTAATGGCATATCCTTGCATGTTGTTACTGGTATTGTAAGGAAGTAAAAGGTGGGTGATTTTTACAGCAATGACTTTAACATGTGACAGCAGAGACTTATGTGAATGCATGTGTCATTTATCAAGCAGTAGGCCTCAGGTATCAAAGATTCACACATCCATACCTCTCAAAAGTACTGATGTTCACCAAATTTCCTCAGTTTGGCCTCGTACTTTTGTACTGGAAAATCAGTAAAGAGAGAAGTTGAAAATTAATGAGACACACTTCAGTTTCAGAATTCACAACCCTCTGAAGAGTAATACTGATGCAAAAATTGTTTGCATTCTATTAACTGTCTAATTATCTTAGACCAGAATATGTGAAAAGTACAATTAGTAAAACAAAACCACAAATGCAGATGTACTAAGCACTAAGTCAGCTATGTACCCTGAGCATCAGAGATGAATGTTATGTATCCCTGAATCCAAAAGATAGGAAACAAGGATATGGCAAAGTTATGATCACTTGCACAAGGTGTTGGGGGGGGGGGCAGGAATACTAAGCTGGCAAAAAAGGTAAGTGAGGGGATGTGAGTAGGAAACAGAAGCAGGCAGACATTAGGATAAAGTTACAAATGGCTAGGGAGATAAAATGAGTTTTAAGCTTTATAGCTGAACCATGTAACTGTTTTTTTGCATGTGTGTCTCTATATGGGCCTTGCAGGTGAAACTGGTGTGAGTGTGTCTGCAGGTACACAGCCAAACTCTGTGCTCTTTGCATCTTGGTATGTCAGACAGGTGTGAGCTGTGCATGGTAGAGGTGGCAATTCATCACTGTGATACCCAAACACAAGGACTGGCTCTGCCAGAAGTTGCACTGGCATGTCCACACCAATGGTCAGAAGCACTGCTGCTACCTGAATGTGACTGATATCTGCTGGATGATCGCCCTTTATGAGTACAGCGTGGACCATGACCCCATGGCCTGCCATGACTGGTTGTGGACAGCTCAGCCACTGATGGAGCAGTGGAAGTAGTGCCACTATGGGAGAGTGATCGGGCACAGCCATGTTGGCTAACATCAGATGATATTACTGACCTACATAGATACTGTCCCCCTCCCAGCAGACATTCCATCAAAGAGACCGCCCATTCCAATGTGTCATTCATATGATCCACTGAATTGACAACACAGTGGAGGGAGTTACATATCTCAGCCTGTGCCACATCTACAGCCCTAAGCATTTCTCTGGAGGACCTATTGGAACATGCTTGCACCTCCATGATGGCCTTAAATATATGGCAAGTAGCACAGGAGGACATACTTGGATCAGGTGGAGGATGAACAGCAGTCCTCCTCTGATCACACCTAGCAGCCCTCCTACATGGCACCTCACCCACACATTGGCTAAGGGCAGAGTCAACAGGCACTAAAACAGCAGTAACCATACTGCCCTGATTGAATGTTTCACCCTCCACCTGTCCAATATCTGAGGGCTCACTGGAATGGGTTGGCAGAGACCTACTGACAGTGTGCATTGGAATTACAGGGGATGGCTGAATGTCAACTTCACTGTTAGTTTCAACCTCTGCACCCCCAACTGTCCCAGTCCAAAAAAAAAAAAACAGTGTACTGAACCATGAACAGCTTAAAAGTACATTTGATGAGTTCCAAAGTTGACAAAAAGTTCATATACAGTTTTGTAAAATCCAAGATATGTAAAATAAAATAAAGGAAGCTAGGCAAAGATGGAAAATTCCAAACCATGCTAGTGCAATAACAGTACACCTTCACCTTAGGCTTCCTCAGTCATGTAATACTAAAGAGTGCTTTAAATAGGTAAACTTAGTCACATGATATAAAACTCACATGATCACTTAGTATCTAAGCACTAAAGAATGTAGTTCTGAAAGAATGGTTACATAAAAATGGATGTATGAAATGTATTGAGTCTCCAGTGGTGAGTTATGGCAATAAAAAAGTTATATTATAAATATTAAAAAAAACAAGAAACGTATATATAATTTGTGAAGTCAATGTATCTGGTTCTGAAGATGCTTTAGATGGAGCTTAATAGTAACTATGTCATGTATTCCAGAAAGGATATGTGATTTAAATCTGAGGATCCATCGGAGCTCTTCTTGTTCAGTTAGGATTGTAATATTCCCTCCCCTTATGGGATGTAAAATAATTTTTAAAATAAGAAATTTAAAACAATACGTTTGATCTGTTTCATTTATATGTTTATAAAGTTTATATACACTAATTTTACCAATGTATATGGGACTTCAAACCACCTCAGTACTGCCCAATGCAGCTTTTTTGGGATGTTGTTATATGCTTTCTCCAACTTTAGGAATGCCCAGTTGGAGTCTTTCCCCATCTCTAGCTTCTTCTCATGTATCTGGCTGACTGTAATCATCAGGCCAGTTGTGCTGCATCCCGATCTGAATATGAACTACTCATCTCCATGTTCATTTATTAATCACCCTTATCAGAACTTTCATGCAGTGTGATAATAGTATGATACCCCCATACTGCCCACAGTTGTGAATAACCCCTTGTTTCTTGTACAATTGCACTATTATGCTTTTATTCTCCAGTCATCTGGGATATGCCTATATCTCCAGAATAATATAAGTACCCCCAGGAACTATTTCTCCCATATCTCACCTACCATCTTGAATATATCTGCTGTGACTTCATGTGAGTCTGCTGCTTTCCTCACGTCATTTTTCTTAGTGTTGCTCTAACATTCTGTGATGTATTCAGAAGTTGAAGAAAGTACTTCTTCCATATGCCTTTAATGGAACCAGATGCTCAAAACACTCCCCTCCCATTCAAGTCCCATTTCTGTGCCCTGCCCCTGACCATCCTTCCTCAGACTTTAGTAAAAATATATGGAGTGCTACAGTGCTTAAGATTTTAGTTAAAAAAATATTTTTTTAATTCCAACAAGCTGTTTGGTACAAATGTAGCAAACAGTTGGCACACTATGCACCAAGTTGGGGTTGGCATAGTGGTTAAGGTGTTTACCTCATAGACAAAAGGTACAGAGTTTGATTTTCACCAAGGGGAATTGGCTAGGCTCAAAATGGCCCCTGAGGGCAGGTAGCCTTGTACTTACTATAAACTTATAAACACTGAGCACTCAGTTTTTGCTGTGTTTTAAATTGTAGCAACTGCTTGCTACAAATGTAGCAAGCAGTTGCTACAGTGTTCAGGTATGACTGCAAATGCAACACCAGTTTTTATAAGTATTACATTAAAGAGCATTTGGGATGATGAATGGCCGATCACACCCCTTGACACCTTGCACCCCGGGGCAGCTGTTCTTCTCACCCTGCCTTAACTATGCTACTGCTTTGATGTCCTGTCAAATGCTGAGCAAATTGTTGTTGGCATCCCTTATGAAAGTTGTCTGTTTATCTTTTTTATTTTTTCTTTGCCTTGCATCATGATATTTTTTTGTGTCATTTACTGAGTCTCTTTCCAGAAACTGGTATAGTACCCACTTGTTCTTTGCTATTGCAACTCCTCTTTTAGCCTGTATGTTAGCCAACCAGTGTTCTTCTTAACTATTTTTTTTATATCATACTTTTTCCTGCATAACCATCTTTATGCATACAGATACATATATACTGTTTGTATATGTGTGTGTATATAAATATATATATATATATATATATATATATATATATATATATATATATATATATATATATATATATATATATATATATAAAGCAGAACAAAACTAAAAACACAGTCACCAAAGCCAGGTACTTAAATGTAAGCAAAAAATAATGAAATAGGAAAAGTAGCAAGGCCGCCACAGCTTGAGCTCAAAGTAAACTTTAATAAAAAAATGAACGCTCTCTTTTTATTAAAGTTTAATTTTATCTCAAGCTGTGGTGGTCTTGGTACTTTCCCTGCTTCATTCTTTTACCTATCTATCTATATATATATATATATCTATAGCTGTATTTATCTATCTATCTATATTTATTTTACATTTGTTTACCGGGAATGTCCGAGTGGGCTCGAAGCCTGTGTTCAGTGGAGGCCTGGGAGAAATGCTCCATTACAAAACATTTTAGCACATAAAGGAACAGTTGGAATGTAGCATTAAGTATGAAACAAAGTTCCAGCTCAAAGAAATTCACATATGCAAAAAATTATAATATAACAAAAGTAACATGAAGGACATATTTGGAATCTCAAGAGAGAGAGAGTCTTTACAGGGCAACAGTATACAGCAGTGCATTAGTTATATACAATAAATATATCACATCAACAGTTTATATGGCAATATCATTACATTATGTATAATAACATATAGGCGATATTGGTAGTTGAAAGAACTAGACTTAGAGTACTGTGAAAGAAGGCAAAGGACGGTACCAGACAGAGTACATGTATTAGGCTTGGAGTATGTTTAGTAGACTTGGAGTACTAGTAGTAGGCTTGGAGTATTTGTAGTGGAGTACTAGCAGAGAAGCAGAGTATGGGTGGCCTGGAGTTGTGCAGGAGAATAGCCAGTTGTTGGTTAGGTGTTCATTGGGGAGAACATTTAAATTTGGATGGGTTAGTAGTGTTTATGTGTTAGTAGTGTTTAGTATGTGAACTGCGGTGGTGGTGCTGCGGTAGCGTTGTTGCCTCACAGTAAGACGTTGTCCTGTTCGATTCTCAGCTAAAGCGTCTTTTGTGTGGAGACATGCGTGAATGGGCGTACCTTCGTTGAAGGTTGTGCATCAGGGCCGGCAAATTGGCACGTAAAAATCTACTGCCAATCATTAGCGGACCGGAGTTCCGCTGTGGCGACCCTTAACCGGGAAAAGCCAAAAGACACAACAGTAGTGTTTAGTATGTGTTGAGGAATGAAGTTCCAGGACTTAGATATTTGGTTGGAGAAGAGAGAATCCCCATAACTATTGTTGGCCTTTTAGCAGGAGTTTGTTAGAGGATGTCGGGGTTCATAGGTGTTTACTAGGATAATGACCACAAGGGCCTTTTTAAGCCTAGCCATGCATCCCAAATCTCTGACAAGTTCAGAGACCCTTGATATTTGTAAGCAGGGGTTTGGAAGATGAAACATTTACAAGCAGGGGCCTGGGAGATGAACATACCTCTCAACCTGGAAACATAAAAAATTTGGACAAAGGCCCATGAAAAATAGGTACAAATCTGTACGGTGATTAACATAAAAGTTGCATACATAATTATGTAACTCCGCCCACTCCAAAAGAATTGTGAGATATCACCTTTCAAATGCAAACTGAAGAACAGACAACCAAAATATGGCCCTAGAGAATTACATTGTATTATATAGCATAAGGTTACAATAGATTTTAACAGCAATCTTTTATATATCCTTATATCATTACACATAAAGTGTTGAGGTAGAAGAGTAGGTAGGACATAAAAAAAAAATCTTATGGCCATGAGTATGATGCTGTATAGGGACACCCAATATTGTCTAAGGCAGCAGGAGGGTTTTGGATTAGGTCCAGAAAAATCAGGAGTGACTCCTGGGACTTATGATTAAGGAGAGGCACTAGAAACAGTGATGTTCTGCTCCACAAAGGTGAAAAAAAAGTGCTGAATTTTGGAAGTGGACTAAAACACCACAATCTGCCTGAGCAACATAGCTGAGTGGCCTAGTGGACTAATGCACTATGCTGTAGTTAACAGGGGCCTGGGTGTGAGATCTGGCAGGAGTGATTATTTAACAGCTGAGTGGCCTTGTGGGCTAATGCACTACATATGATGTACTGTCAGTGTACAAAAACACTCTGCTTGCTGGTCTCAAGTCTTATTACACCTCTAACCCTGCATTAGGATGCATCTGCTACAATCCTCATGTCTTATTGCAGTAGCATGTGACATGATTTATGTTTACCAGTAGATATAATACCTGTAAAACGAGCAGTATTAGTCGTACATTCATGCGTGATTAGACCTAATACAACAGTACAAGCAAGTGAATATGTAACAAAATTCCCATCTGTCCAAAATTTCAGAAGCCATTTAAGCCTCATATTTCATAAAAAAAGCAAAATCATCTAACATTTCCAATGAATTATGGTTCTAAACATGTTGATCCCAAAAGTAAACTGAAAACTGTACATCAACCTCTCTCTCTCAGACTCCTGGAGAAAAAAAATTCTGCTAAAGGGGTACAATATAAAAGCTCTCCTGAATGCACTCCAAAGCAAAGAACCTCATTACTGGCTTTCTTCCAGCTGTGCAAGGTTCCAGGCCTGCAACATGTCCTCCTCTTGATTTTTTAAATTATGGGAAAAGGGGTGCAATTACTGATTCCCATAGTTATGCAAGTGTCAGATGTCAGCTAATACCTATGCAGTGAAGCTGTATTTTACAATACAGCAGAACAGATGTCAACAATGCTGTACAGAATAGCTATCAAGTACTTATCTCAAAACACATTGCCTTGATGAAAGTATGCTGCTGGTAGACAGAAAAGTACTGCTCCAGTAATTAAATCACATGCCTCTGGGAAACACTAATGTGTAATCAGATATGAAGAGTTCAGGGACTGCATTTGCACACCACATACAAGCCATGTTAACCACAAGAGAGTCTATCAAGATGGTAGGAAGTGGAACACAAAGATGAAGAAATAGGACAAGAGTTAAAACAATAGTCTCACACCCTTAAGACAAGATGAGTAAATAATGCAGTGAAGCTGGCAGGGATACTAGCAGATCAGAATTAGGAAAGGGGTTAGGAAGACTGTACACCAGACCTACTGATAACACTCCAGAGTAACAGTGTTAAAGAAAGAAAACTACTGAACCTTAAGGCAACTCCACCAGCAAATACAGAGTACTGAAATTCTTTAAAAATGTTAAATAGCAAACTTAAACTTACAAAAAACAAAATCCATCTCTTCTCTGTGCAGCTAGTTTCTTGGTGTTAACAGCAGTCTACCAAATGAAGCAGTTGTACCGGCAAAAGGTGAGGGAATTCAGGAAAAAAGCTGCATCATAAAACCAGGAAGTCGGTTTGATTTCTTGCTACTTTGCCCCACTATCCATACAATGTTAATTACCATCAGTTATCACTCTCCCCCCACCATCCAGACAACGTTAATTGCCATCAGTTATCATCTTCCAACAGATACAGGCATCAGGTGAAACAGTAGTAAGTGTAAAACTGCCTGATGATCTGCATCATCATCATCATCTTCTTTCGACTGTTCCTGTTAGGGGTCACCACAGCGGATCATCCATTTCTTCCTGTCCTCTGCATCATGCTCTTTCACACCAACCGCATGCATGTCATCTGACCACATCCATAAACCTCATCTTAGGCCTTCCTCTTTTCCTCTTACCTGGCAGCTCCATCCTTAGCATCCTTTTCCCAATATACCCAGCATCCCTCCTCAGCACATGTCCAAACTAACACAATCTCGCCTCTCTTGCTTTGTCTCCAAACTGTCCAACCTGAGCTGACCCTCTAATATACAGATTCCTAATCCTGTCCATCCTAGTCACACCCAGTGCAAATCTTAACATCTTTAACTCTGCCACATCTAGCTCTGACGCCTACCTTTTCGACAATGCAACTGTCTCCAACCCATATAACATAGCTGGTCTCACTACCCTCTTGTAGATCTTCCCTTTCACTCTTACTGGTACCAGTCTGTCACAAATCACTCCTGACACTCTTCTCCACCCATTCCACCCTGCCTGTACTCACTTCTTCACCTCTCTTCCTCACTCACCATTACTCTGAACTGTTGATCCCAAGTACTTAAACTCATCCACCTTTACCAACTCTACTCCCTGCATCCTCACCATTCCTCTACCCTCCCTCTCATTTACACACATATATTCTGTTTTAGCCCTGCTGACCTTCATTCCTCTCCTCTCTAAAGCATATCTCCACCTCTCCAGGGTCTACTCAACCTGGTCCCTACTCTCACTACAGATCACAATGTCATCTGCAAACATCATAGTCCACGGGGCCTCCTGTCTAATCTCATCTGTCAACCTGTCCATCACCACTGCAAATAAGAAAGGGCTCAGAGCTGATCCTTGATGACAACCCACCTCCACCTTAAAAGTATCTGTCACTCCCACCGCAGTCCTCACCTATGTTACACTACCATTGTACATATCCTGTACCACTCTTACATACTTCTCTGCCACTCCCGACTTCCTCATACAGTACCACAACTCCTCTCTAGGCACCCTGTCATATGCTTTCTCTAAGTCCACAAAGACACAATGCAACTCCTTCTGACCTTCTCTGTATTTCTCCAACAACACTTTCAGAGCAAATATTGCATCTGCAGTGCTCTTTCCTGGCATGAAACCATACTGCTGATCACTAATCATCACCTCCCTTCTTAACCTAGCTTCCACTACTCTTTCCCATAACTTCAATCTGTGACTGATCAATTTTATCCTTCTGTAGTTACTGCAGCTCTGCACATCACCCTTATTCTTAAAGATAGGTACCAAAACACTTTTTCTCCACTCCTCAGGCATTCTCTGACTTTCCAAAATTTCATTAAACAATCTGGTTAAAAATTCCACTGCCATTTCTCCTAAGCACCTCCATGCTTCCACTGGTATGTCATCTGGGTCAACAGCCTTTCCATTCTTCATCCTCTTCATAGCTGTCCTTACTTCCTCCTTGCTAATCTGCTTCACTTCCTGATTCACTATCCCCACATCATCCAACCTTCTCTCTCTCTCATTCTCTTCATTCATCAGCACTTCAAAGTACTCTTTCCATCTACTCAACACACTCTCCTCACTTGTGAGTACGTGTCCCTCACTGTCCTTTATCACCCTTACCTGCTGCACATCTTTCCCAGCTCTGTCCCAATGTCGAGCCAATCGGTACAGGTCCTTTTCTCCCTCTTTAGTGTCCAATCTCTCATACAACTCTCTATATGCCTTATCCTTTGCCACCTCTCTCTTTGCCATGCGCCTCATCTCCTTATACTCATGTTTACTTTCTTCATCTCTTTGACAATCCCACTTCTTCTTCGACAGCCTCTTCCTCTGTATACTCTCCTGTACTTCTTCATTCCACCACCATGTCTCCTTGTCCTCCTTCCTCTGTCCAGATGTCACACCAAGCACCTTCCTAGCAGTCTCCCTTATTAGCTCTGCTGTATTTACCCAGCTATTCGGTAACTCTTCATTGCCTCCCAGTGCCTGTCTTAACTCTTCCCTGAACTCCACCTCACAATCACCCTTTTTTAACTTCCACCATTTAATCCTTGGCACTGCTTTCACACTCCTCCTCTGCTTCTTGATCACCAACATCATCCTGCGGACCACCATTCTATGCTGCTTAACTACACTTTCCCCAGTCACCACTTTACCGTCTCCAATCTCCTTCAGACTGGCCCTCCTACATAGAATATAATCCACCTGTGTGCATCTTCCTCCACTCTTGTACGTCACCCTATGCCCCTCCCTCTTCTTAAAATACATATTCACCACAGCCATGTCCATCCTTTTCGCAAAATCCACAGTCATCTGACCTGCATTCCTCTCCTTAACACCATACCTACCCATCACTTCCTCATCCCCTCTGTTCATTTCACCAACATTCCCATTGAAGTCCGCTCCAATCACTAGTCTCTCACCCTTAGGTACACTCACCAGCACTTCATCCAACTCACTCCAAAATTTTTCTTTCTCATCCATCGCACACCCAACTTGTGGAGCATATGCACTAACAACATTCATCATTACACTATCAATTTCAAGCTTCATAAACATCACTCTATCAGAAACTCTCTTCACCTCCAAAACACTCTTGGCATACTGTTCCATTAGGATAACCCCTACCCCATTTCTTCTGCCATCCACACCATGATAGAACAATTTGAACCCACCTCCTATACACCTGGCCTTACTTCCCTTCCATCTGGTCTCTTGCACGCACAATATATCAACCTTCCTTCTCTCCATCATATCAGCTAGCTCTCTCCCTATACCAGTCATACTGCCAATATTCAAAGTTCCTACCCTCAGTACTACACTCCTAACCTTCCTCCTGTCTTCCTGCCTTCGGGCATGCCTTCCCCCTCTTCTTCTTCTTTGGCCAACAGTTGCCCAATTTCAGCCAGCACCCTGTTGGCTAACAGTACTAGTGGCGGTCATTGTTAACCCAGGCCTCGACTGATCCGGTATGTAATTATGAAAAGTTCTCCGCATCAGTAATTTTTGGCAGAGGTTTTACGCCGGATGCCCTTCCTGACACAACCCTCCCCATTTATCCGGGCTTGGGACCGGCACAAAGAAATGCACTGGCTTGTGCATCCCCAGTGGCTGGTCCTGATGATCTGCAACAATGTTAATTACCATCAGTTATCACCTTCCAATAGATACAGGCGTCGGATGAAACAGTAGTAAGTGTAAAACTGCAGCAATGTTAATTACCATCAGTTATCACCTTCCAACAGATACAGGTGTCAGGTGAAACAGTAGTAAGTGTAAAACTGCAGCAATGTTAATTACCATCAGTTATCACCTTCCAACAGATACAGGTGTCAGGTGAAACAGTAGTAAGTGTAAAACTGCCTGATGATCTGCAAATTGCATATTCTAATTGCAATGGCACTTCAGAAACTGGAAGATTTGTGTGTATCCGGCAGCAGCAGTGTAAAAAGTTATACTATACTACAATCCAACTTGGGAGCTATAAAACAACTCCTAAATCCCAGTCATTTCACATCCCCAACCTTTTTTCCAATTCCCAACATGGCTTAAGACCCAAACATAGTACTACAACTGCTCTAATAAATTTCATTAACACTAGCAACCAGCTCAGAAAGAATGGCCAAATCGTATCATCCATTTTTGGGCAGATAGCCTAGTGCCTACCTATGAACCTATAACCCTCTTCAAGAGAAACCTTGACGAGTGGATGGGAAACAGAAAGTTTACCCAGGGATCACTTCAATGGCTCTGCTGGACAGAGACACAGGGAACCAATCTAAGGGGGTGGCGAAAGCCAACACATTCTGGCTAGGCTTATAAATGCCTTCGGGCAGATAGCCTAGTACCTACCTATGAACCTATTGTAAAACAAGTTCCACAAGTTCAGAGTAAATGCTTTCTTCCCTTTGAGTAGGGATTTCGTCAGAATCTGACACAACATCTAACATTTCCCCTTAATTACTAAAATACTTGCTGATATCACTCAATTAACTTCATAAAGGAACCAATTCCTTATTTTAAATAAAATGTGTCACATTTAAAAACTAAGCTAAATAAGCTCCACATTCTTTAATACATTTTTTAAAAAATATATAATATGCATAATAGATTTAATAATTTATCATAAAATATACTGTATGTGAAAAAACCTTGTAACTCTTATAAATATTAAAAAGTAGACTATCTCATTAAGGCTGCTTTCTTATGCAACAAGGGCTTGATGGAAATCTTATCATTAAGTCCTGGGTCTTGACTTGCCTGTAACTTAATTTGCCACCTTGCCTCTCTTTCCTCAATATGACTTCTGAAGTCACCTCCTCTACGGTTTTGCAACACTCGTTCAAGTATGGCAAAATCAAATTCAGAAAAACTACGGCATACAATAGAATGCTTATGTAATGCATTGTTCGTATTACTGGTGGATATTTGATATGTATGTATGATATGTTAAGGGATATCCTGTCCCTTAACTGCCTCTCAGTCTTACCTACATAAAAACTGGGGCAGAATTTACACATAGCCAAACACACCACTCCTGTAGTCTGACAGTTACCCCGGTCGAATCTCACCCAGGTTTGTAAAGTATTGACTATCATAACATTCTCCTCTGTGCATATATATTTAGATTGGGAGCAAGTACCACATCTTGTCGTACCATACCTTCCCTTATTTTTTGGTACTTCTTCAAAACATTTTTTCAGACTTGTTCCTGTCTTATACACAAAAGTGGGTCTGGAACCCACTACCGACCACAACTTCAAATTGTTCCTTAAGATGGCCCAATTATTTTCTACTATTTTTTTGACCTAATTGGCCTTACCACTATAAGGGACCACCATAGCTCTTTAGGATTCTTTGTTTTCTTCCCCCTCACTGTATTCATCTCCAGTAATACAACCTGGGTTACGTAATAGGGGCTTATATTTCTTTCTCCACTCATTCCTTATATATTTCACATAGTCTGAAATAACTTTAATGGGGTACCCCCTCTCCTTAAATAAATTGGCTACTTTGTGTAATTCCTCATCCATATCTTCCTCGTTGGATGTCATTCTGGCTACCTGAATGAGTTGCCCTTTAATAATACTACTTTTTTATGTGGAGGGTGACTACTGGTGTACTGTAAATATGAGTTTCTGAAAGTGGGTTTCCTAAACACCTTGGATTTAAAACTGTTGTTCACCTTTTGAATATGGGTGTCAAGATAATTAATACCACTGTCTTTGTACTCATATGTGAATCTCAAAAAAAAGTACTTCCATTTAAATACTTAACCAATTCCTGAATCTGATTCTCGGGGCTCTTCCATAAAGTAAAGATATCATCCAGGAACCTCACATACAAATTCATATATTAAAAACTCACTCTTAAACACCTTGTTATGTTCCCACTCTAGTAGAACTAAATTGGCATAAATGGGGACACAAGAGGCCCCCATAGCTACACTTTTGTGTTGTTTAAAGTATTCTCCTTCAACGAATATATAATTGTGGTCCAATACTATCTCCATGAATTCAATAATCAAATCTATCCCATCATCCGTAAGTTTAGTATTTCTATGTAAACTCACATTACACAATTCCATTCCTTCCTTTCTTGGAAGTGAGGTGTACAAATGTGGAATATCAATAGTGAGAGAAAATATGTTTTTATCCCATAATCCTTTTCCAATCCTCCCTAGGAAGTCCCATGAATCCCTAAGTAAATGTTCTGCATTGAAGACTTGCTTTTTCAACCATTTATCTATCACCACCACAAAGGAGTGTGTTTTAGAGTTACTTTTTACACTGCTTTAGGCTCTGTTTTTGTGGTTGACAGTATAACATTTTGTCATTTTTGATTTGTGTTTTGGCTAGGTTTCTTAATTGTTGATAGGCTTGAAAGTAAGGTTGATTTTTGGTCTTTTGATGTTGGGACCAAGCTCTGTCTCTCTGTTTGAGGAAATGCTTGGTGTCCTTAGTTAGCTGTGATAGATTAATTAACATCGATCTTCATAAGGAGTGCCAGATTATCTAGGTTATCTAGGAATTTATTATCGAAGTACCGAAATGCAAAATCTATGTGTAAATATTATAATGGAGTCCAGTTGCATTGTTGTAGGAGAGATTTGAAGAGATCAGGGAAGAAATTTGTTTTGTTGTGGACTTGTTTATAAATGATGTTTTTGGAGGGAAAATCCAGTTCCTGAGTAGGTATGTGGGTAGATGATCAGCTAGCCTGTCTGGGAGGCAATGGGAGTGGTGACATAGGGGGGGCCTATTAGTTAAAGTCCAGTTGAGGATTGATTGCTTGTTACTATGTTTGCCAATTTTGGTTGGGGAGTGTGTTATTTGAGAGAAACTGTAGAGGTTAATAAAGCTGGAGGGTTCTCTGAAGAGTAGGTGTACCAATCTATGTTGAAATCCTCCATTATAATGACTTCCTGGTTAAATGTGGGGCTGACCAACAAAAAGGTTTTCAATAATGGCTGGGTTATTACCTGGGGGGGGGGTGTAAGTTACTATAATTATAATGTGTTTATTGGAGTTTAGATGGAGGTGGGAGATTAATATTTCTGAATTCATTAGGTCTGGGGGTTTATATTCAAAAGATTCCATTTGAGTGTATCTTTGTATATTATGGCTGTGCCATCCCCACGCTTGTGTGTCCTGTCAAGTCTGAGGACATTATAGCCTTGGATTAGGATTTCACTGTCATTTATGTGGGGTTTAGCCTATTTTCTGTCAAGACTGCTATTTCTGGTGAGTATAGGGTGAGGGTTGCATGAAATGTGTGAATTTTATTTAAGATGCTTCTCAGATTCATGTTTGTAAATATATATATGCTGGTGAGGCTGATAGATCTGTAGTTGTCAGGGTCTCTGTTGGGGCCTTCCATGTCTAGGGGAGCTACTACTGCTGCTCTCCAGGCTTCTGGTACGTATCCAGTGAAGAGGCTGTGGGTGAATAGTGTAATGAAGGCTGATGATAGTTTATGTTTCATACTGACCAGGAAACAGCCCGGTATGTTATCTGGACCCATACAACTGGTGCATTCAGTTGTGGAGAGTGATTTGAGTATCTGCTCAGACTTAACTACTGGGACATGCACTAAATACTTTTCTACTCGGAAATTTGGAGATGAGAGAAGTGGAGAAGTTGGAGCTGAATTTATCTTCGAGGATATTAGCTGTATCTTCAGGGTTTAGTTGGTGATCCCTACTACAGGGAAGCTCATTGCAACACCGGGTATTATTTTTGGAGTTATTTACATAACATATTAGCTGTATCTACAGGGTTTTAGTGGGTGATCCCACTACAGAAAAGCTCATTGCAATGCTAGGTATTATTTTTGAGGTTATGTACATAACAAAATGTTTTGTGGTTACCATTTGCTGACATACCCATTATTAGTTTATAATTAGCAGTGTAGGATTTGCATTTGGTCATGGCCTCTTTGTTAAACCTTTGGAGATTAATTATACTACAATGAGAATTTGTTCTAATTTGTAGGGCTATGAACATTTTCCTTTTATTCCACAGTTTAATTCCCAAATCTGGTATTCTTTAGATAAGATATTAAACCAAGGTCCCATATGCATGATTTGGCAGCAGCTTAGGTGGATGTAAAAGATACCACAACATCCTGCAAAAAAATAGTAGGGGCATTTCCCCAGTTGTTGTTGTTCTTTCGGCTTTTCCCGGTTAGGGGTCGCCACAGCGGAACTGCGGTCCATTAATGATTGGCAGTAGAGTTTTATGGTGTCAAGGTGCCAGCTCAACGCCCAACTTTCAACAAAGGCACGCCCATTCACGCATGTCTTTCAAATGCCACTCGATCGCGGGGAGGACATGCAGACTCCACACAGAAGGTGCTCCAGCCAAGAATTGAACGGGAGAACCTCTTGCTGTGAGGCAACAACGCTACCGCTGCACCACAGCGGCCAGTACTCCAGCCAAATTCCTCTGTCAGTGTTAGAACCACTTCATGTTCTCCCAGAAAAGAGGTTGCTGACCTAGGGTTACTAATCCAGACAGCAAAGTGTAAATGAAAAAAGATATATTATAATATAGTTCAGGTTCACAAGAAGGTTTGTTTCTGAAGTTTACATTGTATTTGTGACATACTGGAATGTGAGCCTCTCTGCATGAACTGAAATGGTGGGTGTAAACTTTGGCTATATGCAGCAGTGTTTGCTACAGATTCATCAGGGGTGGAGCCTGATGGACCATACCAAATCATGGAGTAAGAGGAGAGTGGTGTTTGTAGAAGTTGATAAAGATGGGGGGTCAGGTGTTTTTTTTTCCTCCCTGTAGCTGTCAGCTGCCACCAACTGGTCTTCTCATTTAGTGGGTACACGGCTCTTCTCATTTAGTAGGGGCACTGCACTTCCCATTTAGTGGTACATGACTTTTGTCATTTAGTGGGTGCAGTGGACCTACCTTGTCCCCTTCAGGCTTAATCCAAGCCACATCCAGGGCCAGTGAGGAGATCACTGTTGGTGTGTTGCTTTTATACTTGGTGGCTTTGCAGTTGCCTGCCCCTACTGTAAATTTGATCTGGGACACTCCTCCCAGTCTGGTGTCATTAGCTCATTCTACCTAATACAGAGAGAACATTTGAAAAGGCCAACCCACTTAGTTTCCTAACCTTGAATTATCTTCTGCTTCTCCTTTCTCCCTTTCCTTTACAAAAAAATAAATAAATAAATAAAAACTTTTCTAGAATCTCTGTGTTCTGCTTAACTGTAACAAAAAAATACGCTTGTTTCCTTCCTTTCCTGTAACTAGTCTAGTCTTGATATAGATTTGCTATATCCAGAACTGTTTGTAAGCTTCTGAGCCCCAAGCCTGTCTGTGTTGGAGGAAAGCCTGCTAACTTATCAGTGGGAGTGGTAAGCACTAGGTAACCTATGTACCAGTAGTTCTGGCCCAGAAATTGTAGTTATTGGCTGTTTGGACAGTTTTTCCATCTCTCTCAACTTTGATTTAAAACCCTGCATTTGCACTTGTTTTCCTCCTTTCCTGTTAACTAGTCTACTCCAGATACAGATTTGCTGTATCCAGGACGGTTTGTAAGCTCCTGAGCCCTCCAAGCCTTTCTGTGTTCAAGGGAAGTCTTCTAGCTTATCAGTGGAAGTGGTAAGCACTAGGTAACCTATCTACCACATAAGGAGTGGTTTCCGTCCCAGAAATTGTAGTTATTTGCCGTTTGGGCAAATTTTTCCATCATTCTCAACTTTCTGATTTAAAAGCCCGCATTTGCACTTGTTTCTTTCCTGTAACTAGTTTAGTTCAGATACAGATTCTTAGTTTTAGCACTTGAATATGCTTATCCGTGCTCTTGTTCAGACCTTGTTGTAAACACTAAATAAGCTACAGATTACTACAGCACTCAACCTTCCTAATTACCTAGAGGAAAACAGTTTTTGTACTTACTTTCCTCACTTGCTTAGAGAAAAACAGCTCTTGTACTCACTTTCCTCACTTGTCTAGAGGAAAATATTTTTTTTATTCAGGCATGTCCAAGGGTCAGGTCCCAGTGTTCTCTCCTGTCTATCTGGTGAATCTGGGCATCTTGGGGCAATGTAGCAATTGCCTCATGTACACAGACAACCCTCTCCTCCTACCCAACACTACAACCTATGAGAGATGCACTTATCTAGCCAAACTGGAGGTAAAGCTCTCTCCAACCAAGACTGAACTTTACAGTCGAGAGGAGAAGGTAAACACTTGCGCACCACACCACACTCATCACATAATCTCACTAAACTAACACCACCAAAATCCACACATAGAAACACAAAAACATTCATGGAGGCTCTCAATAATAATGTGTCTAAGCAACAGAGACCTCCAAAGCAGAAATGCAAGCAACCTCCACCCTCCAAAACAACCCAAATGATGCACAGCCCACAGACTCAGTGTGCCACTCAACCACAGCCTATAAGGCAAAACAACGTACCCAACACACTTGTCATAGGTGACTCTATAGTCAGGCACACTGATGTCCCACTCACTGATGTCCCCCCAGGTTACTGTCAGCTGCCTGTCAGGTGCTAGGATCCGTCATATAACCCATGCACTCAGGTCACTCCACAACAAGTACAAATATTACTCTGTCGTTGTCCATGTTGGTGTGAACGACCTGAGATGTACCTCCTTGGTCTACATGAAAAAAGACATGGAAGAGCTTTACGATCTTGTAGCCCAGGCAGGTATGACCCTAACCCTAAGTAGCATCCTTCTATCACCCAGAATGATACCGCAGTACAAGGACAGAATGATTGACTTCAACAATTGTCTAATCTTCTGGTGTCATTCTAAGGGGATCCAGTATCTGTCTGCCTGGGACGACATGATCAACAGACCATGATGCTTTGCCAAAGATGGCCTGCACCTGTCACCCCTGGGATTCTGGATACTGGCTAAGGCTCTTGCTGCCCCTATAGTGCCTCTTTTAAGCAAGATTAAAATGCCAAATTCACCAACTTAACAGGAACAGGCAAGCAAAAACTGAGGGTAATGCTACTCAGTACTAGAAGTCTAAATCCAAAAATGCACTCCCTCAAGGCACTCCTTAAAATGGAGAACATCGATATCTGTGCAGTGACTGAGACCTGGTTCAAGGCTCCAGAGTGCACCCCTGCATTACCAAGCTATAACTCATACCACACTTTTCGGCCATCTAACCTGGACCGGAACACCAAAGGTGGAGGTGTGTCCATATTTATTAAGGATATCCACACCTCCAGGCTAGTTGCTCAGCATAATGCATCCGAGGTTATCCAAGTGGAACTTACTCTGGGCAAAACTGCAATCCAAATTGTAGCTTGCTACAGATCCCCCACCATGCCCCAGGATTCCCATTCCTCTTTTCTTGATGTACTGGAAAATATTAGGGTTCAACCAAACACCCTAATAATGGGCAGTTTCAACTACCTCACCATTAACTGGGAAAAATGATGTTCAAGATCCACATTGCAGCAGTCGTTACATATGATAAAGCACATGAGTCACCCCATATCCTCAGTCTTTTCTGCGGCCCATGCCAAACAAGGATCTAAAAGAAAGGCCACATCAGAAAAACCATCAATCTCCCCAAAACCTGCACAAAAACGGCCATCCTCTCAACCATATACCCAACAAGTTATAAGGAGAGAAAAGAAGGCAGGAAGAGAATGCCAAAACCCAACCATCTACATTCATCAAAACAACCATAACAACCATAACATGCTAACAACACCCCTCACAAGAGGAGGCTGAGGAGGAGACATATGCAAACAATGTGGATCTTCAAACATCAAAATTTATAGGTGCAAAAAACTGTCTAAATGCATTCAAATATTCCTGCCTGCCAGGTATTGCAAAAAATAGAATCCAGAGCAGAGGTAAAAGAGGATGGTAAAATACTTTAAAGCAGTAGCTGCTCTAAAAATAAATTTTGCAGTAGCATTTCATAGTAGAGAAGGTAGAAAATAAGGTAGTTCTAGTGGATGAAGTGGAAACTGAACTCGAAGTCTTTGAATCCAAAATATAGAAATAAATACAAAAAAACAAAATCCATTTTAGAAATTAGTAGTTTGTTGAGTGATGTTTTCTGATTCCTGCATGCTCAAAAAGAAAGAAACAAATACAGACCCTGACTGCCTAGAAATGATCAAATAATAACAGTTTTGTTTTGAGTTTCCAAAAGAAGAGAACAAAAAAGAAAAAAAAAAAACCTTTTTATAAGAAGGGAAAGCAAAAAAATAGATCAAATAAAGGCCATCCTAGAAACCACTTTAAAATAAATCCCTTTATTTTGAGGCAAATATAAAAAAAATATGCAAATGAAAAGAAAATACTTTAGCCAAGGCCATAAAAGGCCGAAATATTCCTAGAAATATAAGGATGCAGGTAAAATCCCTTAAAAAAATCAAATAAATAAATACTTTATAAGGGGCTGGGCTCTGCAGGCTCAATGCAGAAAGGGAGTAGCTAACAAAAACAAAAATTCAAAGCAGTCTCGGAGAGCTAACAGGTTCAAAAAGCATTCTTGTAAAGAGCTTCAGCACAAGCAGAAACAAAGAAATGGGAGAGGATGAAGGGTCAAGCAGATCTACAAAATAAAGCTTTGCAAAATTTATATTTGGAAAAAGAGAAAACAAAAAGACAGGAACTTCAAGTATAATTGAAGAAGAAAATGAAAAGAAGAAAAATCAGCATCAGAGTCCTTCTCTTGCTCCAAAGAAAAAATCCTCCAAAAATAACAGTACATAACAAAATAGGCTTTCCTCATCACAAAAAAAAACATCTCCAAAAAAACTTGTTGCAAACTTATCCTGAAAGTCCTACCCTTCCAAAAACAAAACAGAATAAAGAGACCTGTTCCAAAAAAGGAGGGAATTGACTTCTGAGAGCTGAGAACCAAAGATCCTGAGGCAGAGATATGGAGGCTCTGATACCAAACCAGGGTCTTGACAAGGACAAAACCATGGAGTAGGGTAGACCAAAGGTCGAGGCCCCAAAGGCCTCTGTTATACGTGGCTCGGGGTTGGAAATCAGTTTCTGGGGAACCTGAGCCATGAGAATGAGAATAAAAGAACCATCCACATGATGGCTTTTCAGGCAGGCCTGTGGATAGATGAATGACCTTTTTGGGGGAAAGCTTGTTGATTTCCAAAACTGCCAGGCAGACTTAAGAGTCTTTAGAAGTGACAGATGTAACTCTAACACCACAAACTTTGAAGCAGTAACCAGATCAACTGTCTGAAATTTATGTGTGCAACTTTTCCTCCATTTGTCTGCCTGTGCCCTTCTTGAGGATCCCTGAAAAAGTTTGAGGATCCATCCCTGACTGCAGGCTCCCCACAGGTGTCCTCGTCTGCTTCAAAGAGGATGCACGCGCTGGGTTCCCCTTGGGTGTTGATAAGCTCACCTGACAGTGTTGTGTCGACCCACAAACAAAAAACCTTTGTCAATGAACTACCTGCGGTAGAAATAAAAATTCCCTCAACAGACTGCTAACATGTCTGTTTGCATGAAAAGCTGTAATGAAGTTAAACCTTGAGCTGATCTTGCAACCCAATTTCACCTTCTCATGCGAAATTGACGTGCCCATGCTTGTCTTGTTAGAATCTGACTTCTGGTTCTGTGACATTCCTTAGAGGAGAAACAAGAGAGTCCCTGAATCTGATCTCACTGATGAATGAGGTCAAGAAATTCTCAAAATGACAGTGTCTCTGAATGACAGTGCTCCATTCCAGCCTCTTTATGTGTCTGATTTTGAAAGTGACATTGAATGATACTTGGCATTGTTGGTGGCATTTGAATAAGATACCATACATTAGAAATTGAGATAGGGCTGTTTGGCAGTCATCCTTGCAGTCAGAGACATTTGATGGAAATAAAGAGAAAGGAAAGAGAAAGGTCAGTGTTTGTCCGGGGTCGAACTGATGCTGGGGAAGCTGTATTCAGTCTCACACTGTCCAAAAAAGGCAGTGTCCTGAAGCTGTTCAGTCTCACACAGAAGAAACATCTTAGGGCTGCCTAGGGCATCTGACTTTGTTTCATTCACAGACTACTTAGGCTAAAGAACAATAACATTGTTGTTTGTAACTAGAAGCAAATTGCTGTAAATCTGTAGAAACCTAAAAAACAAAGGGCGGCAACTCAGCCAGTCTCTATCTCCTCTCTCTCTGAAAAGGAAAATGATAAGAACCAGCCAGAAACTGAGATAGTCTAAACTAGTAGAAAGAACCAAAGAGGGAAGATACAAAAAACTTCTGCTTCGGAATTGAGATCCAACCTTCTTTGGAGAGACCTCTTCCCCAAATGAGTGTTTTTCCAGAGAGGTTTGTTTAAGTTTGTAAGATCTTTTCCCATGAGTTTGAAATCCAGATTGATGTTGAGTCTAGATAAAATCCCCTTGTCCAGATCAGGTCCCTTGGAGATGGTACTAAAAACAGTCGCGAATCCTAACTTCCGCTCTTGCTGTTGAGAGAAGCTGGGAATAAATCCTGTTTGAAGAAGTAAAGAAATCTCCTTTTGTGAATCGATCCTATGGCAGGAATGAGGAGAGGCCTCTAGATGAATAGAAGAAAGGCATTAAATTGAAATAATGAAAAGTTGGCAATGGGTAATATAAAAGCCAGCATTGTTTTGCCGAGAAATTTAAATGTGAATTTTGCTGTGAAGAGCTAAAAGATTTGTGGAGGGGCTGCCAGGAAGAAGAGCTGGGTTTGAAGAAATTTGTCTCGGGGTAAAAAGCTGCAAATGGGCCCTGCCCTGGAAGCTGACTGGGCCTGCCCTCACTGCCAGATTGTGCCGGTGAACTACGTGAAGGCCTACCCCTGCCCTGCCCTGCACCCAGCCCTGCCACAGCTCCCTTAGTAGGCCACCTGTAGAAGAGCCCCTAGGAGGCAATTTCTACTAAAAATGCACTAAAATCCTGCAATCTTCTCAGCCTGAATTGATACCATTTTCTTCCACTTAGCCTTGTCTTCCATTTTCTTCTTAACCGACTAAAAAGGACAGACTGTAAAGGGCATCCAGAATTCTAGTTTTAACATGCCGGGACAAATTCTGAACCTGCTTTCCAGAACCAGAACCAAAGACAGGAACGCTGATGCCTACCAGGCTCAAAACCACAAAGCAACCCAAAAAGCAAAGAACCAGACCAGTACCCACCTGCAAAGAGACATGTCTTAAATCTTCAACATGTGCTAAATCTTGCAATTCTTGCACCCAAAGCATTTAGATTTTAGCTTAAACTTTCAATTTTCTTCTGATAAGAAGTATCTGTTTTCAATTTCATTAGATAAAGATAAGAACAAGTGTCCCATCTATACAAATCTGGCACTCCTAAGCCCAGCTCTCTTAATCTATTAGAAGATACTGATTCCTTAGGAACAGAATCTTAGGCCCCCTAGCTCCTGGTTCTAGCCTTCTTTAGGTCTGCTCTTTCACTCTTATACAGGTATTTATGAGCCTCAGGCCTGTTCTGTTATATGGAGCAGGAGGCAATGATGAAATTAAGGGAAGCCATAGAAAACATCTGAACATAAGAAAAACAGGAGGAAACATCCAAAGGAGTCTATGCTGTGGTAAAAAACAAAAAAAAGAATTCCAAAAATGAATTCCATCCTGTCCTTCCATCCTGTCCTCAAATCCTGTCCTTCTCCCTCAAATGCTCCCTCATGGAATGCAAAAATCCTTCCCAGGAGGAAGCAGAATGGAGAATCCGAATAAGGAATGAAGAAGATCTGAATAGAATGAAGATCTGCAAATCTATCTTCTGATTCTGAGTTCAACTCTGGCTGTTCCCTAGGGCCAATCAGATCCCCTCAGGAACCTTATCAGGAGAGGCAAAACTTCCTAATTAAAGTAATCACCTCTTTTTAGGCACAGACCCTGCTTCTGCCATTTAGACCCAGAACTAGCAAACAGACCTGCCCAAGGAAAGCAGAGGACCTGAAAAAGAAATAGAACACCAGAGGAAAGCAAAAGAGCAGATAACTAGAACAAGCCTTAGAAATAGCAGGAGAAGGAGAGAAGACCCCCTGAGAGAGACTACATCCTGTGAGACTACATCCTGCAAAAATCAAAGTTAAATCAAGTAACAGAAACTTCTCAAAATCAATCCACCTGCTCGACTGGTTCTACCAGAGGACCGATCGGTTCAACGACAAATCAACCTAGGCGGTTTCAATTTGTCTTTCTCGCGCGCTCGCGGGGCGATTCGGACGGCGGCCACGGGTATAATTTATACTTACACCACACCCTAGCATGTAAATCTAACCTTCTTTTTCTAGTTTAGCTTTATTAAACCTAGTTAAGTTAAAACACGACACTTCACCTCACGCCGCGGTCCGTCCCAAAGAGCAAAAAGAAAAGAAGGTGATAATCCCGCATTCCCGCGAAAACACCAATATTCAAAATTTCTGACATCCGATCCGGAATTAAGGCAAGAAAGAAAAAAAAAAATATTCCCCAACGGGTACCAACAGCCAGGTTGGTTTCGGCCCGAAGACCAGAATACGGTAATCAGAACGCCGAACGGGCACTTGCAACGCTGCTTCTGCATCGACCATGCGGAAAAACTGAGGGAGAGGACGCCGGTCGTCGCGCGCTTTTGACGCCCTGACGTCTGATCTGAGCTCCGCGACCGACGGACGCCAGCCTAATACTTTCCTTTGCGGACCGAGGACAGCGGACTACCCATATGTAAGGACTGCAGCAATGTGAGATGAAGAACATCTACTCATGTACCAACTCCTTCACTTAACGCTTTCTGGAATTCATAAATTCCAATGCCCTGGATCAACTTAACAGGGGCAACAATATCCCAGACCTAGTCATTACCAACATGAGTGACCGGTGTTCCACACCTGAAGTCAACTCCTCATTGGTCCAATCAGACCATAAGCTAATCACCCTAGATATCCACATCCCACCCCCCACTACCCATTAAGGAAACCACGGTAAAAAATTTCTCCAATGCCAACTTCATGCTTCTTAAGATAGAAATGACGAACTTCATGGTACCCATGCAGATGGACAATACAGTTACAACTGCTGAATCCTACACAAATGCACTCTATAAGCACTTACACGAGTGCATGGATCGTGCTATCCCAAAAAGAACCAAGACGCTATCCTCCAAAAAAAGGAAGCCAATCTGGTGGTCCCCTGCCATAAACAAACTCTACAACAGAAGGAAGAAACTGTTGCAAAAAAGAGTAAAATCCCATGAATGGAGGAGGTCCCTGGTCATCCTCAGTAATAAGCTAAGATCCCTTATAGGATCCTTCAAAGCTAGCTATGAAAACAAAATCACCACTGATTTTAAGGACAACCACAAAACATTCTATAGCTATGTCAAGAATCTCAATGGAAACACCCAGATCTGCTCTGAGTTACAGCACAACGGCATAAAAATTACAGAACCAACTGATATTGCCAGCATCCTGGCAGATAGGTTCAGTGCTTACTTTACCCCCTCTCACCCACTAAAGGGCCCATATCTCTGCAGGAAGAATGCAGAGTCCCTGTAATCACAACTACGCAGGTAAAAGCTACACTCTCTAAAGCCAAAAACACAGAATCCATGGGACCGGACAGCATCCCAGGCTGCGTTTTACACGAACTTCAGAACAAACTGGCTCCCCACCTAAGCACCATGTTCAATCATAGCCTCACATCAGGCTTTGTGCCCACTGAATGGCACACAGCAACAGTAATCCCACTCCACAAAGGGGGAGCCACCACTGATCCCGGGAAGTATTGCCTATTAGACTGACGAGCCTGGTCTGTAAGGCCATGGAATGTATCATCGTGGAACTCATAAACAAAGACATTGGTAACCTCCAAACTCTGGTCCCCACCCAGTTCGGGTTTGTGAAAGGTAGAGCATGCCTCCTGAACCTGATCAAATTCTTTGAGGCAGTCACCAAAGCCGTAGACAAGGTTAAGGTGGTTCACACAGCCTATCTTGACCTCACTAAGGCTTTCAACACCATCCACCATTCTGGAATTATAGCTAAACTCACTAAACTAGGTAAAAATCCCTATGTCACAAGATGGGTTGCCAACTGGCTCACTGATAGAACCCGCACTGTAAAAGCTGCAGACTCCAAATCTGATTTCAAGCCAGTGACAAGTGGAGTACCACAGGGTTCAGTCCTGGGACCTTTCCTGTTTGGTATCTACTTTTCTGAAGTACAGGCTAATACAGAAGGCCTTTGGCTAATGAAGTTCGCAGATGACTGTAAACTAGAAGCCATAGTCGAGTCCCCAAATGATGTGGACATCCTACAGAAGGGTCTCAATGAGACAGATGCCTGGTATCAGAGCCATGGCTTCAGGCTCAATGCCAAAATGTGCATTGTCATCCCCTTTGGTAAAAACTCTGTACCCATGAACTACCACATAGACGGCAGTCTACTTAAAGCCAAATGTGTGATAAGAGACCTTGAGACCCAGGTGGACAGTAATCTCTCCTTTGATAATCACATTGCCACAGTAGTCAGGAAATCCTTCTACGTGGCACACCTCATCACAAAAGGGTTCTCATCCAGGAAAAAAAGAGGTCATTGTTCCCCTCTACTCGACACTCATTAGATCCATTATAGAGTACAATGCCCCTTTTGGAATGTACCTCACAAGACATCTGCAGCAGCTGGAAAGGCCACAGAAGTACCTCACAAAGAAGATTACTGGCCACAAACAGATGCACTACACTGACTGTGTCAAAAAACTCCAGCTTTACTCCATAGCATATTGCCTAGTCCGAGGTGATCTCTGCCTAACATATAAAGCTATGTCAAACCTAGAGCAGTTGGACATGGTACACCTAAAGAAATTCCAATCCCTCCAAACTACATGCTCTAGGGGATCTAAACCTTGTCACCACAATAAACAAGACATGCTGGAGGGATATATTCCTGTCCTAGAGACTTCCAATACTCTGGAACAAGCTACCCATCTATGTCAAGCAAAGTTCCTCATTAGCACTCTTCAAGAAAAATCTTGATGAGTGGGTGGGAAATAGGAAATACACCCTGGGGATCACTTCTGTGGCTCTGCTCATCAGGGGCACAAGAAAATAACTTTCTTGGGTGGCATAAGCCAGGGAACCTTCTTGACTAGGCTTTCTTAGGCCCTTGGGCCGATAGCCTAGTACCTACCTATGAACCTATGAATCTATAAGGATGCTGATGCAGTGTCATACTGCTGCTGTTAGAGAGTATTCACTAACCACCCCCACCCACTGCCAGTCTTGTCAGCTATTTAATTGTTGCAAACAAGAAGAAATGCATGCTGACTTCCACTTATGTGGAACTCACTGACCAATCTGTATACCTACCTGCAGCATGGAGTTCATTGGGCCTGAATTCTGCTACTGTAGAAAGCCTAGGTTGCCTCTCTCATTCTAGGATGGATGAGACAGTGTTGGCCATTCATTCCCACCCTCCCCTACACATCCCCTCCAGTGCCCGTACCACTAGTCGAACACAGGTCATCAGGTGTGCATGTAGGGCTAGTCTGTCAATGCTATGCAGCCACTCAGTTTTGTGTGTTTTTGACCTATACTTGAACTGTATGCTGAATAAAACAGTACAGTAATTTGATTGGACAAGTGAAGTATGACCGTAGACAAGACGACAGGGATTGTGCTTGTGATGACATGATCAGGTATGTAACCCAAGCAGAGGAGTACACTATTTAATCAAGGGGGTCTGCAAGGACAACTATAGGAATCAATCAGCGGAGGTTAGAAAGGATTAGGAACAGAGATTGGACAAGCAATCCACAAAGAAACAATGGGAAGATATATGTTTGGCTCCCAAGTATACAACAAAGAGTAGAAGACTTAAGATCTTTGCTTGTAAATGTTTGCATAATGTATTTTATGCTCCAAACAGACGCCAAAGAATTGTTCTTCAGGTTGATGGTTAATGTTGGAGGTGTGATGGGGAATAAAGAGATAATTGGGAACATATTTTTGGGTGTGTAATGAGTTGGCTGGCTTTAAAAAATTCCATGTAGACTACTCTAAGTGAAATACTGGGTGAACAAATTTGTGTAACTAAGGAAATTATTTTTGAGCTATGATGCAGAATCAGGATTGCCTAGCCATATTAAGGCCTTGCTGAGTGTACGTCTGGTGGCTACCAAAAAAAAAGCAATTACTAGAAAACAGAAATGAAAGTCTAAGCCAACTGTAGTAGAAGTAGTGACAGAGATAAAACAACTCTGAAAGTGGGATATTTAGGAAACGGTAGAAGCAAATTACATAGAAAAATGGGAATTATGGGAACAATACATGCAGAATAATGTTCTGGAGGAGAAATGAGGTTTAAGAGAAGACAGGAGTTGAATGAGCTTCATAATATTTGACTAACAATGACTGGATAGTTATTTAGAATGTATGCAAAAGAAAATATATCATTATGGTTGGTTTTCATTCATATAAATGTATGATTGCCTATGTCATAACTGACAATTTAATAAAAATGTTTCTTGTTTGAAAAAAATGGGAGTATGCAATGATAAAGTAAAGGAATTATTCAGCATATTGCTTTGTAGAGGTATAGTTGTGACAATTTATGGAGGAAATTCCCTAAAAGGATGGTGTTTGGGTTAATGCAGAAGAGCTGTAGTTTATTAAGACATGTTTTCTGGTTTATGGGTGTCATGGATTATAGTTGGTTGCTAGGCTAGTGACCTGAGCATCTTTATAAGCCTAGCCTTGTGTACCCAATGTAATACTAGAGAAACCCAAATAAAGGATGTTGCCTAAACTCGAGATCTTATTTAGCAGTGACTGTCCATATCTAGGAGGGTCATAGGTGAAATCTCGAGCAGGAATTTATGGTTTCCCATCCAGTCATCCAGGCTACACTTAAACAGGTCATAGAGGCCTTCTGTTTGATGTGAATTGGTAGCCTATTCCAGTGGGGTGGCACCCTCTGAAAGACATAATCATCTCTCCAGCAGGTTCTATTTATGTCGCAGGCCAGGTTAAGGTCCCCGGAGTGGGTGACCCTTGTCCTATTTGACTTGCAGATGTGCAGCATTTCCATTAGGGCAGGGTCAGAGGTCGCTCTGTAGGCCAGGCACACGTCTCCTATAAGTAGTCTGTGTGCTACTGAGTACAGCGACGGTGACTTCAGTCTGTCAGTGTATGACATGTACTGGAGACCCTGAATCTTGTTAGTTAGAAATCTCTGACATCTCTCAAGTTGCTGCAGGTGCCTGGTATGGTACATACCAAAGGGAGCATTGTACTCAACTACTGGCCTTCTTTACCACAGTAGGCACATGGTGATCAAAGGTTAGGCTACATCCAACTTGCATTCCCAAGCCCTTCACTACTGAGTTGTTACTTAGGGTATTACTGTTTATATGATAGTTTGCCGGGATGTTGTTTTTTACCCAAGGGGATGATAATGCATTTTTGCATTTTTTTTTTTAGCATTGAGTTTGAGCCAATGGCTTTGGCACCAATCATTGGTTTGTGTAAGTCCCTCTTCAAGTATATTGACACTATTTGGGGATTCAATAATTGCATTTAGTTGCACTTGTCACCAAACTTAGTCAGCCACAGTCCCTCTATTTTGGTCTGAACTTCTGAGAAGTATATTCCAAACAATAGGGGGCCCAGCATTGACCCCTGTAGAACCCCACTGGTGACAGGTTTGCTGCGTGATGTGAAGTTCCCAACTCTGACTGAGTATGAGCCAGTTAGTAACCCTCCTGATGAAATAAGGGTTGTTATTCAACTGGGAGAATTTATCAATGATGCTTGCTTGTGGGATTGTGTTGAAGGTCTCAGCAAAGTCAAGGTAGGCTGTATGCACAGATTTGCCTTCATCTGTGACTCTGGTGAAGTTTTTGAAGAAGTCCACCAGGGTTGACAGGCATGACCTGCCGTTGATAAAACCAAACTGTGGTGGATCAAGGGTTTGAAGATTACCTATATCCTTATTTATAAGGTCTATGATGATTCATTCCATGTCCTTACAGATAAAGCTGATTAAGCCTATGGGTTTGTAGCTCCCAGGGTCTGTTGCTGTAGCCCCTTTATGAAGGGGGATGAGAGTTGCTGTTTACTATTCAGGAGGGATAAAACCAGTTCTCAGACTGTGGTTGAAGAGAGTACCTAATGGAGTTGCAAACTCATGTTTTAGACCATTTAAAAATAACCTGGAATGCCTTCCAGTCCCATAGAGGCTGTATTTTTGTCCTTGGATAGAGCATGTATGACTTGTTCTTTGGAGATGCGAGGTGGTGTTAAAGTTCAGAAATAAATAACAACGAGTTTTAGCTTTTTAGTCCTGAGTCAAAAATAACATTTCAGGATGTGCAAAGTACTGGTTTATTCCATAAACAACACAGAAGACAGCCCACTCAAATTTTCAGATCAGTCTCTCAGAACAAAGAAAGCAGTACAATTTATAGCTTTTCTTATCAATTTCATACATGCAGTACTCTGACATTACAAAGTTTTTAACAAACAAGAACATTTTTAATCATTTTATGTCATTGTGATTCTCTTTTAGAGCTTCATGTCAACACTTGACAATATGCCTTTTAAAAACACGGACCACCTGGCCTACCAATCTGTCTTTTGACCTTGTGCCATTCAGTACCAGTCTGCACTATCTTTACAGGCATTCTTACAGTGACTTATCTCCCAGCCTGAGAAGGCCAGAGCTTACAAAGATTCCTGACACTTTTTTTATCTTTTTTTCACTGACATTTTGAATTCACACTATTTTAAACATGGTAACATCCCTTAACTCCTTCAGCACTTACTTTGCCTTCAGCTGTCTGTCAGTACACTGTAAAGGGAATGCAGTTGTAAGCCACTTGAAGGATAAAGCTACAACTTATATGAAACTGTATTTTGCATAATCGTGCATCTATATTGCATTTTGGTTTTAACAAACATATTATAAACATTTTATTTGACTCAGTTGTGAAGAAACTGCACATTAATGTGCATTTTGTGAAGAATGTGTGAAGAAACACAGCTATTCAGTCCCTCAACACTGTATACAAAAACATAAACCCTTAATCACTCTCCTTAAACCAAGGTAGATCCCTGGTATTAATTTTTGCAGTGGGAAGCTTAAAAGCAGACCAAGAGCAGGATCATGCATAAAACCAGAACCTGCACAGCTACTTAACCAAACCCTTAATCACTTTCCTTAAACTGTGGTAGATGCCAGGTATTAATTTTTGCAGCAGGAAGATTAAAAGCAGATGAAGAGCAGGATTGCACATAAAACCAGAACCTGTAAAGCTATTTAACCAAACCCTTAATCACTTTCCTTGAACTGTGGTAGATCCTCAGTATTAATTTTTGTGGCAGGAAGCTTAAAAGCAGACCAAAAGCCGGCTTGCACACAAAACCAAAACCTGCAAAGCTACTTAACCAAACCCTTAATCAATCTCCTTGAACCGTGGTAGATCCTTGGGATTCATTTTTGCAGCGGGAAGCTTAAAAGCAGACCAAGAGCAGGATCATACATAAAACTAGAACTTGCACAGCTACTTAACCAAACCCTTAATTACTTTCCTTGAACTGTGGTAGATCCCCAGTATTAATTTTTGCGTCAGGAAGCTTAAAAGCAGACCAAAAGCAGGATTGCACATAAAAGCAGAACTTGCAAAGCTATTTAACCAAACCCTTAATCACTCTCCTTGAACTGCGGTAGATCCCCTGTATTCATTGTTGCAGTGGGAAGCTTAAAAGCAGACAAGAGCAGGATCGCACATAAAACCAGAACCTGCAATGCTACTTAACATAGGTTCAACTAATTATATGTTGTCTCTTAATTGTAAAAGTTCACTAAATCTGTTAAGTATTTTTTCCATTTAGCTCCCCTTATTTCCTCCCATAGTCTCTTACTACAATTCAGCATTTATGCTGCCAAATCAGCTGTAATATTGTATTCCTTATAAATGTGACCATTTCCCTAAATCCTATTCATTCCACACTATCAAGTTAACTGTACTAAACCAGCTATTTTGCATATTGGGCTATTTATTAATAAATTCTTATATCAATAGTTGATTAAAGGTAATACAAAGCCCTGCAGCTACACTACACTGTGTACATACCTTGCTGACTGGGTAACTGATAACTTTTTTTGGCCTCTGTACAGTATAGCTCAGAGGTCTATTTGCTCCCTCCACTCAGGCTTACTCTGCTCCCCTAGCCTACCCCCATTCCCACCCACCCACTTTCATTTACTTTATACTTTACCCTAATTAGCCACTCACCAATCTCACGTTCATTCTCTACTCCCACCCTCTCCCATTATTCAAATCTACAGCACCCCCTATCTTACATTATCTGTACCTTTCAATCCCTCTCAAACATGATCTCACTGTTTTTTCTCTTCTCCTAAGTATTGAAACACTTTCTACTTCTTACTAAAGCCCTTTGACCACAACAGTGCTATCACCTACCCTCCCCATCTCCACAGTGATGTACAAACCACTATTAACTACTCCACTGCTCCCTCACTATTCTCTAACTGCACAACATATTTCCACAAAATTAAAATCCTTCCTCTCGATACCCATAAACTCAGACCTAAGTAATTTTCCTAATCCCCCCTAGCAAGCTCTAAGCTAAATTTCCTAGTTAACCTACTATGTTTTGGTGACATTCACCCCAATCCTGGGCCTCCCACCACTACTTCCACATGCAGTTCTACTGACAGCCCTAACATCTCTCCATCATCTTCCACTCTATCTACCATGCCTCAACCTGTTACTTCCTCTGACTCAGCTAACCTCCCTTCTTCCAAAGGTCTCACTATAATGTCTCTTAATACACAAAGCATATCAAATAAAGTGTACCATCTTCACAGCATGATCACTCAGTATACCACGTATAGACTAACAGATCCACAGACAAGTACTATCAATGACTCAATTTATTAAAATAGGAGTTAGTGCTTTCATAGGTTCAAAGGTTCATAGGTTCATACTAGGCTATCTACCCTGAGGCAATTATAAGCCTAGCCCGATTCTGTATGGCTTACGCCACCCCTTGATTTGAGTATACTGTGCCCTTTTTAAGGTTTAGTTTACTGTGCCTCTGTCTAATAGTGACACGGGAGTAATCCCTGGGACAAACCTACGATCCCCCATCAACCTATTGAGATTCTTCTTGAAGAGATTCAGTGAGGTGCTCTGCCTCACATGAACTGGAATTCTATTCCAGAGCGAAGGGAGCCTCTGGGTTATGAACCTGTCCCTCCAGCAAGTTCTATTTATTTCTGTGCTGAGGTTCAAGTCCCTCGAGCGTGTGGCTCTAAGGGATTTAGATTTACTGAGGTGGAGCATGTCCATTAATTCTGGATTTGACATAGCTTTGTATGTCAGGCATAGATCGCCTCAAGTAGGCGGCATGCAACTGAGTAGAGCTGGAGTTTTTTTAACCGAGCAGCATATGGCACCTGTTTGAGACCCTTGATCCTCTTGGTGAGATACTTTTGGGGTCTTTCTAATTGCTGCAGGTGTCGGGTAAGGTACATCCCAAAAGGGGCATTGTATTCTATGATGGGCCTGATGAGGGATGAATAAAGGGGCACGATTACCTCTCTTGATCTAGATGTGAAACCCTTCGTGATGAGGTGGGCTATGTAGAAGGTCTTTCTAACCCCTTTGGCAATGTGGTTTTCAAAGGAGAGATTGCTATCAACTTGGGTCCCCAGGTCCCTAATAACTTTCTCTGTACTTAATGGGTTTCCGCCTATGTGGTAATTTGTGGGCACATTGTTTTTGCCAAAGGGTATGACTATACATTTTTTAGCATTTATCTTTAAACCATGGAGCTGGCACCAGTTATCTGTCTCTGTGAGACCTTTTTGAAGGATGTTTGTGTCAGCTGGAGAGTTGATTATGGCGCCCAGTTTGCAGTCATCTGTGAACTTGGTGAGCCATAGTCCTCCCACGTTTGCCTGTACCTCAGAAAAGTATATACCAAACAAGAGTGGTCTCAGGACAGAACCCTGTGGGATGCCACTTGTGACCGGTTTCGAGTCTGACATGGATCTAGCAACTCTCACTCTGTGGGTTCTGTCTTTGAGCCAGTTTGCAACCCATCTTGTGACATAGGGGTTTATATTTAAGCTGGATAGCTTATCTATGATGCCCGAGTGGGGTATTGTGTCAAATGCCTTTGCAAGGTCCAGATAGGCTGTGTGGACTACCTTCCCTTCATCTATGGCTTTGGTGACTGTTTCGAAGAAGTCAACCAGGTTCAAAAGGCAGGATCTGCCCTTGACAAAGCCAAACTGGGTAGGATCTAGTGTCTGTAGGTCCCCTATGTCTTTGTTTATGAACTCCATGATGATTCTCTCCATAGCCTTGCAGACTAAGCTAGTCAGGCTTATGGGGCGATAGTTTCCAGGGTCCATAGAGGCTCCACCTTTGTGGAGTAGGACCACTGTTGCTGTACGCCATTCTGTGGGCACATATCCTGTAGTGAGGCTGAGATAGTATAGCTGTTTTATTTGAGGGATTAGTTCCTCTTGGAGTTCATGTAGGACACAACCTGGGACGCCATCTGGTCCCATGGAAGCAGTGTTTTTTGCTTTGGAGAGGGCAGCCTTCACCTGAGCATCAGAGATGTTTGGGAGGCAGCCCTCTGCTGGGATAGATACTTGCTCTTTTGGGGGGGAGGGGGTGGAGAAGTTTGCACTGAACCTGTCTGCCAGGATATTGGTGATGTCTGTGGGTTCAGTGTATTTTTTGTCATTTAGAATCAACTCAGAACAAGTCTGGGAGTTGCATCCCAGGTTTCTAACATAACTGAAAAAGCCTTATGATTGTCTTTGGTGTCCTGTGCAATTTTTCTCTTGAAGCTGGCCTTGGAGGATTTTATGAGGGATCGTAATTTTTTTGCTAGTACTGATCAGAGATGCCTTCCCTATTAGGGATTTTGCTCTATCATGTAGTAGCTTCCTCCTTCTGTTGTACAGTTTATTTATGGCAGGGGTCCACCAGACTGGACGCCTGCCTTTGGATGATTGGGTCTTGGTTTTGTTTGGGATAGCATGATCCATGCATTCCTGGAGATGTCCATAGAATGCGTTTATATAGGATTCTGCAGTTTGGGCCATAGTTTCCACTGGCCCTGGGGCCTTGAAGGATTCCACTTCAGTTTTGAGAAGTGAGAAGTTCGCTTTTGAGAAGTTTTTCACTGTGGTTTTCTGGGCTGGGGGTGGGGTCGGGATGTGGACATCCAGTGAAATTAATTTATGGACTGATCTTACCAATGAGGGATATACTTCTGGTGTGGAGCATAGAGTCCCCATGTTGGTAATGATCAGGTCTAGTATGTTGTCCCCTCTTGTGGGAGTGGTGACTAGTTGTTCCATAGCATTTGAGTTTATAATTTCCAGGAACCTTTGGGCTAAGGTGCTGGGACTTGAGTAGTGCTCCCAGTCAATGTTTGGGTAATTGAAGTTGCCCAATATAATGGTGTTCGGAGAGATCTTCATGTTCTCCAATGTTTTCAGGAAAGCCGAGTGGGATTCCTGACTTTGAGAGGGTGGTCTGTAGGATGCTATAAACTGAAAAGCAGTCTTGCCCACTGTTAGTTGCACATGGATGGTCTCCGATACTTTGAGCAATGCCACTAACCTGGAGGTGTGGATATCCCTGATAAATATGGAAACTTCCCCTCCTTTTGTGGTTCGGTCCGGGTTTTGGGGCCGAAAAGCATGATATGAGGTATAGCCTGGTAGTGCTGGGGTGCTCTCTGGAGCCTTGAACCAGGTTTCTGTCACTGCACAAATATCGATGTTCTCCATACTCCATACATACTTTCATATAGATTATAATATCACTTCTTCAGAATCCATTAAAAATACTTACACAAACCTATTTTTATAATCTTCCTAAAAAATCACATGTTCTTAAGAACCAATCCGATAACTTCATTCACCAAATAATTACATACCACACTAATTAAACATAGTTAAAATAAAATTAACAAGTTAAATCTCTTTTATAAAAAGAAATAAGCTAAATTGAACCTACACAAATCATAACCTTTTTATTTACACCTTGTATGACATGAGTTTTAAAGAACAAGAAATTGAAACTAATTCTTTTAAACCCGGTGGTGCATAGGCATTTAATTTAAGTTGCCACAATGTCTCTTTGTTTAATAAGATCAGCCCATGGTCCACCTAGGGGATATCTAAACACAGCATCCAGACCAAAGAATAAAAATTCATGGTCTGGGTGCATAACTACATGTTTGTACGGTGAATTGTTTTCCTGCTTATTTTTATGTCATTCATGTGTTCATAAATTCTCTCTTTAAATCTTCGGGTGGTTTTCCCAACGTAAAATACTTCATATTTCTGACATATTGATAAGTAAATAAGCCCCACAGTCTTGCAATTACAGTGAAATGATATATGTACAGTCTGTTTATTCACTTTTACAGTACTAGCTCCCAAAATATATTTACACTGTGTGCAAGACCTACATGTATAAGTGTATTTTGACTTATTACTATATTCATTATTCTGATCCCTCTTTTCTAATATTTCTTTTAAAAATTTTCCCATCTAATAAACCATCCTAGGTCCATGTCCCATTAAGTCATTCATGCCATCAAAGCAATGAAAAATTCTCCAGTTATGTTTCAAAATTCTACGGATCTCTTCATGTTCTGGGGTGTAAGTCGTAATGAAAGATCACAAAAATGTCTCTTTCTGATTCTCCCTGTTACCACCGTCATTCACTAGGGGAACCGTTACAAGTATAGGTCCTAAAATTCCTTTTTTCCTCTTATCAGAAACCTCATCTAAAACCTGTTTCACTAAATCTAATGGAAACCCCTATCCCTAAATAGTGCCATTAAATAATTACATTCTTACTCAAAATTCCTATCCTCTGATATCATCTGGGCCAGTCTAATGAACTGGTCCTTTACAATTCCCTTTTTTTGATTTTCTGGGTGACAACTCCCATAATGAAGTAAACTATTTGAATATGTTGCTTTCCTATAAATAGAGCTCTGAATAGTCTCTTTCTCTGAATCTTTTGACACTAATACATCCAAATAACTAATATTGTTTACACTATAATTGTATGTAAACTTTAAAAGTTAGTTAGGAAGGTGGCCTAATGGTTAAGGTGTTTGCCTTGCAAGCATAAGAAGTAGAGTTCGAGTCTCACAAGGGATAATTGGCTAGGCTTCAATGGCTCACAAGGGCAGTTAGCTTAGTACTAATCTATACACCTACAAAAAATTGTTGTGAAATCCAAAAAGCTTTGCATTTCAATAACAGAAGCCTCCCAAGCTCTAAATATATTGTCCAAAAATCCTGTATATAGCTGCCATGAGGTGTGTCAAATTTATTAAAAACACTATATTTTTCCCACTGAAGTAGGACAATATTTGCAAACATGGG